>NC_045129.1:22689838-22828256 GCF_007655135.1 Punica granatum | reverse complement strand
GCCGAAGAGTCCTCCGGTCATTCGATCGGTGAATTCTGGGAACTGACCCGTTTGTAAGCAAGTGTTTTAATGTCTGCGTACCCGGCTTTCCGTCGATAGCGTCGATTACATCGCAATGGGCAGACCCTGAGCAATCTCAAATTCGAGGGGCTCGATGAGATTCTCTTTTGTAATGCTACCATGGAAGCGAGTGTTGCGAGTGCATCATCGAACTGGTTCTTCATGCGTGTGGGTATTGTAAAGAGATGTCCTTGAGGTTTCTGTCAAGTTTTCTGTCAAAAAGGTACTCATGATATGGCACCAGTTTTGGATCTTTCGTCTTTCCATTTTTTGAGTGTCTGAAAGATTGTGAGCATGGAATCTCCAAACACTTCAAGCTCCTGACTTTGAGGTCGATTGCCGCCTGCAAGCCGAGGATACATGCCTCATATTCGGCTATGTTGTTGGTGCAGGGGAAATCAATCTTCGCTGCAACAGGAAAATGGCGCCCTTCCGGGGATATCAGCACTGCGCCAATCCCTGATCGGTGGAATTAACTGCACCATCGAAGTACATCTTCCATCTGGTGGTTTCCTCCTCACCACTCATTTGGAGGATTTTTTCGTCGGGGAAATCAGAGTCGATCGGTTGTGTCATCGACAATCGGGAATTCTGCTAAATGATCTGCTATCGCTTGGCCCTTGACTGATGTGCGCGACACATATTCGATGTCGTACTCCGTCAGTTGGCAACGCCATTTTGCTATGTTCCTCATGGAGGACGGAGTACTAAGCAGATATTTCAAAGGATCTGTCTTCGACAGCAGGCGAACAGTATGGTAGAGAGTGTATTGCCGGAGTCTCTGCATGACCCACACAAGTGCGCAACACATTTTCTCTATCTCAGGGTAGTTGGACTCCCCTTCAGTGAACTTTTTGCTCAAATAATAAATGGCTCGCTCTGCGTGAGAGGACTCGTCCTTTTGTCCTAACATGCATCCGATGGATTGTCGGCGCACCGTCAAGTACAAAATGAGAGGACGATCAGGTGAAGGTGGAACTAACACCGGCGGCTGACTTAAATATGCCTTGATGGTATCAAAAGCTTTCTGACACTCATCATCCATTCGACCGCTGCATTCTTGCGAAGCAAACGGAAGAGTGGTTGGCACTTGTCTGTCAAATTTGCGATGAAACGCGCGATGTAATTCAGCCGTCCTAAGAAGCTCCTCACTTCGCGCACTGTCGATGGAGGGGGCAATTCCATGATCGCTTTAACTTTGTCAGGGTCGACCTTGATGCCTTCCTCACTGACTATAAACCCTAACAATTTCCCTGACTTGACGCCAAATGTGCATTTTGTTGGGTTAAGTCGGAGTTTGTATTTCTTGAGGCGGTCGAACAATCGTTTGAGGTTAACCAAATGATCTTCTCCTTCTTGGACTTCGCGATCATGTCGTCTACATAGACCTCGATCTCTTATGCATCATGTCATGAAAGAGAGTGACCATTGCTCGTTGATAGGTTGCCCCGGCATTTTTGAGACCGAAAGGCATGACCTTGTAGCAAAATGTACCCCACATCGTGATGAATGTGGTCTTGACTTTGTCTTCTTCGGCCATCTGAATCTGATTGTATCCAGAGAAACCGTCCATGAAGGAGAATTGTGAGTGGCGTGCTGTATTGTCCACCAAGACATCGATGTGTGGCAGCGGAAAATTATCCTTTGGGCTAGCCCTATTGAGATCTCGGTAGTCGATGCAGACTCTGACTTTCCCATTTTTCTTTTCCACTGGAACAATGTTCGCTACCCATTCAGAGTAATTGCATACCTCCAGGAATCCCGCGTCTACTTGCTTGATGACTTCTTCCTTAATGCGTAAGAGAAGGTCAGCTCTTTGACGTCGCAAGTGTTGGCGTTTGGGTGGGAATCTTTCAGTATCGAGTGGGAGGAAATGCTTTACGATTGAGGGGTCTAGGCCTGGCATATCGGCGTAGGACCAAGCGAAGACCTCCTGGTACTCTGTCAAGAAGTCGATCATTCGGGTCCTCTGTGCAGAGTCGAGTCCTATTCCGATTCTAAGGGTGCGTGGTTCGCCTGCATTGCCTACGTTGATGTCTTCGGTTGGCTCAACGGAAGTGAGTTGGTGGTTTTCGAGACGATGCAAACTCTCTTCTATCTCGGGCACGCGACCATCCTCGTCAAGTCCTTCCCCGAAGTATATGGGTAGGGACTTTCCGAGATGTGTTTCGAGTGAATCCGAATCGTTATATCCATGATTTGGATTCGATTGGAGCCTGGACATGAAAGTGAATTGTCTTAGAAATTAAAGATGTTAGAAGCGAGTGCAAGAGAGAATTTAGGGACAGGAAATCAAAAACATGCAGGGATTCTATTAACAAGCCATAACAAAAACCCCTCTTCTGTCATGTGGCTTATGGCATTGCCGACATGCAGGTAGCATTATGTATAAAGACCGTCTTACACATCGGCAACTATGGCCGAGTAGAGAGCGGGATTGAAGTCCAGTTGGTAAGCTCCTCATCCTCCTGTGCAGGACGGATATGAACCTTAGAAGATGTCTCCTCAATGACGGCATGTATGGCTGGCAAAGCCAAAAACGCTTCAACCGCATCCGAAGAGAAGTCATCTGTTTCAGTGATTGGGTTCTCTGAGGTGTCTCCCATGATTTGTGGTGGTGCTGCAAAAAACTGTGAGAGTGGTGGAAATGGCATGCCCCTATAGAGCTTCCCATAATGTGCAGCAAGGTGGTGTAGATGTTTTCCGCGACGGGCTTGTGTGACCTCATGGCAGGAAGGGCGAAAGCCGAGTCCCCTCCTATTGCGGTATTCCTCCATTTCGATTGGTCGAAGGATTCCCTGTGCGCGTGCCCCGAGTCCAGTTCCAGGGACATAATTGTTCTTCAAGAGAACCTTTCCAATCATGCGATCAGTTCGCGATGGACTAACCTCTCCGTAGTCTCGAATTACGGAGATCATGTCAAAAGAATGGAAAGGGAGATTCTGATCTTCTCCAATGCTGATATAAGGGATGGCCGTTTCTTTATAGACCGCGTAATCTTCCTCGCCGTTGACAGTGATGAGTTTGCCTTCGGCAAAGAATTTTAACTTCTGGTGCAATGATGAAGGAACGCGCCGGCGGCGTGAATCCATGGTCTTCCAAGTAGGAGACTAAAAGCATTGGGTATTTCCAAGATCTGGAAGGTAATAGAGAATGAGCAAGGACCCACCTCGATTAGGAGATCAATTTCACCGTTCACCACTCTCTTAGAGCCGTCAAAGGCTCGAACGGTGGTCTTGCTTGCACGAATGTGACTCATGTCCACGTTCATCTGTTTCAACGTGGAGACGGGGCAAACGTTAAGAGCAGAGCCGTTGTCGATCATGACTCGACCAACGATGTGGTTGTTGCACTTGCAAACTATGTGCAACGCCCGCAAATGTGCTTGTCCTTCCGTGGGAATTTCGTCTTCCGAAAAGGAAATCTGATTTGAGAAAATAGAATTCACCGTCTCCTCAATTCTATTCGGTGCAGTATCTTTCGGGACTTGTGCCGCGGTGAGAACTTTCAGCAAAGCGTTCCGATGAGGTTCGGAGTTCAAAAGCAATGCGAGCAATGATATATGAGCTGGTGACTTGCTCATTTGCTCGATCACTTTGTACTCGCTTGCTTTGATCACCTTCATGAAGTCTTCGGCTTCTTGATCGGTGACCTTCTTTGTAGAGAATGACACGGCTTTTGGAGCGATTGAGGATTCAGTAGCAAGAGCCTTTCCTTTGTCAATATGCTCTGGACCCTGATATACTCGTCCCGAACGCGTGATTCCCATCGTGCTCATCTTCAATTCTGCACTGGCAACCTCGCTCTCGTATGTCCAGGGAACTCGACTATCGTGATAAGGCTCCTTTGCAGGAACTTCTATAACGAACGGGGCGGGAGCGAATGCGAGTTCTACTGGAGCATAGTTAATAGCAAATGGAATTGAGGGCTTTCGCGCATCTTCTTCCTCCTCAATAGCAGCAATGCTAATCATGTTCACAGAAGGTCCTGCACCTGATCCATGATCCGGAAGAGGATTTGCACGGACATTTGGCGGCTTCACCTCATTAAAGGAGATTTGTCTTGCATCAATCATCTCCTGAATTTTATCCCGGAGTCTCCAACAAGTGTCCAGGGTATGACCAGGAGCACCCCGATGAAATTCGCATCGAAGATTCTGGTTCTGCATGGACGGATCGAAACGAGGATTTGGTGCTTCCGTTTTGATCTTGTTGCCTGCAAGGAGCTGTCTGAATATGTAAGAGGGAGGAGCCGGCAAATTGGTGTATTGCTTGCGTGAACGCGGTTGAGCAGTATTGTCTTGTTGAGTTCTAGGAGCTGGGACACGTTGAGCCGGCTGAGGAGGCCTCGAAGTCGGGGGTCTAACTGGTTGAACTTGAATAGAAGGGTACGGTTGCGGAGGTTGCGACTGGATAACAGTGGGCGGGGTTGAGAAGTAAGCTTGCGGCGTTTGATGAGGTTGCATATACTGCACGGGATGCGCATATGGCTGAGAAATCGGTAATGCAGGGGCGTAGTCCACCGACATTGGGTGTGGAGCTTGATGTCCAGGATTGACGATGCCGATAGTCGCGTTTTTGCCTCTTCTGGATGTTCCGGCAGTTTGTTTCTTCGGTGTCTCTCTGTCTTTATTCCTTGCCGGATCTTCAATTCTTCCTAACTTAACTCCCATATCCAACTTCTTTCCTGCCTCAATCAGGTCTGAGAAAGAGGAAGTATGAGCCAGGAGATGTGAATAATACGCGCCTCTGAGCGTAGAATGAAACAGTTGAACTTGCTGACGCTCAGTGATTGGAGGTATATGCTTTGCCGCTTTTCCCCTCCATTCCGTTGCGTATGCTTCGAAAGTTTGACTTTCTTTCATCTCTGCCATGCTAAGATCAAGAAGAGTAGGAGGTGTCTCTGCACAGAATCGGTATTGGTCGAGGAATTTCTGAGAGAGATCTGTCCATGTAGAGATGTCGCCGGCTTTCAGGGTCATAAACCAATCTAGCGCTGATCCCGTAAGACTGTCTTGGAAAGTCTGGACGACAAATTCCTCATAATCCCAATACGGAAGCATTTTGCTATGGTAGTGACGGAGATGATGCCGAGGGTCTTTGGTCCCGTCGTACCTCTTGAAATCTGGAATTTTGATCTTAGGGGGTAACAACATGCCTGGAAAGAGATTCCAGTCACTGTCGCTGAAGTCATGACGGGACGTGCCTGCTTGGAGGGTTCGAATGGTTTCCTCCATTCTCTTCATTCTTTTCTCCTGTTCATTTTCAGGAGGAATGTTCGTCGGTAGAATTGCAGGTGCGGCATGAGTAGGTGTGCCAGGCTCAGTGGGAGGAATATTTAGAGGCGGTGGAGTTTGGTAGGAGAAGCTCATTTGGGTTTGTGGAGCTTGGAATGAAAAAGGTTCCATAGTGGGAGCAGGGACTTGTGTGATCGCGACTGGAGGAACCGTCGGTGGTGGAACGGTGTAAATGGGGGATTGAGTAGGTATGGTGAGCGGCGGCAAAGTGATCATTGCGGGATCTGTTGATAGGAACGCCGCGGGTGGAAATGGCACTGATGTCGGAGCCGGTGGTGGTGGCATAGGATCACTGACTGGAGTGATTGTCGGCACATATGTCGTTGCTGGAAAAGACATATCTTCGCTATCAGTCACATAAATAGGAGGGTCAATCGGATTCCGATGAACAGTTGTCCTGCGTTCAGGAGACGGAGTATGGCTTGAGGAAGCTCGGTTTTGATCTCGAAGCATTGCCATGAGCTCTGTCATATTGCTATTCATATTGGCAGCCAACTGATTAACGATCCCTTCAAGTGCGGCAAAGCGCACGGGATCGACAACATTGGGTGACACTTGTGCAGGAGAAGGGAAGTGCGTTGGAATAGCACCGGAATACGTTGTAGGTGCTGGAGATGATATCACACGTGTATCTTCCGGGATGGACTGTGCAGGCATCGGTGGCGCGTCTCGCTCCGAGATAACAGGTTGTTGCTCTTCAGCCATTTTTCCGCGTGCCCGAGTAGGGTATCGATGCGACGCCAGTTGTTAATACCTATATATGTGTAAGTGTATAAGTGCAATTGTTATGTGTTAACCATCTTCTAGATGTAAATGACAGATATAAATGCATGAGATGTATGAGTTTAAAAACACTAATGCCATTACATCAGCTTGATTCGCGTTTCATAATTTACAAAGGCAGTCTGTTCAAAAGGAAACATAAACATTAAACCGCCAACTGTTACGACCCGTAGCTGAGTGAGCGCTACGCGAATTCTGTACAGGCAAAAACGCTCAGTAAATGAGCTCAAGGGTGGGAGATCCTGCGCGCTCTTGCCTGCGCTAGATCCAGCGTAGCGTTCAAACGCGCTATCTCCCTGTCTTGGCCGGCTACGCGTGCACGAGTTTGAACCAACTCGCTCTGAAGCTCTCTGTGATCAGTGAGTTCTGCGCGAATATCCACTAGCTCACAGCGAAGACGATCTCGTTCTGCCCTAATAACCTGCAGCTCTGTGCGTGCGACTCCTTGACTTGAGCTCTCTGCATCCGAAATGTCTGCGTGCGATGTTGGCAGTATCCGTGGCATGCGTAGTCGACGAACAGGTGCGAATCCATATGGATGGAACTGCATCACATACGCTGCTGTAGCTGCAAAAGCTCGCTCCTCGTCAGTGGGATGTTCTGGAAAGTACAATTGCTGGACGATGCGCGTGCTCCATAAGCGTCGGACCTCTCTAACTCGTAGAATCCTATCCGGGAGTGAAATTGTGGTGTTTGACCATCTGAAGCAGTGTGAAGTGCGATCTGCTTCTATAGGCATATCTTGTAGCCCGCCGAGTTGTCTGATGACTCGGGATGGAAAGATAAGTGTGCTCCCCAAATGACTGATTAAGGGAAGTCCTATAATCGAAGGACATCCCATGATCATGGGACCGCCAGGATTCCAACGTGTAGTCCATAAAAACTGTGCTGGGGTGAGCTCCTCCATAAACTGCATCCAGTCGGTGTAGTTACGGTCGGAAGGTCGAAACACATGAAGTAAGCGAGCGATGAGTGATCGCTCGTCGGTGATACATGAAAAAGGATGAGATAAGCCGAACGGCCTGAGGTGTGCGAGAAGCCAAATCTGAAGTAAATGTGGAGATCCTCTCATCCTGCCCCGTCGATTCTCTCGTACATAGTCAAGAGACCGAATGGTCTCAGCCAAAACGGCTTCCACATAACTATGGCCTCCTACCACTTGGAGGATGACTTGAGCAAGTGCCCCGTCTGTGAGGTTCGACGAGTACGGGAATAGCATGGTTCCGAAGATGAGTAAAAGAAATCCGTGACAAGCGTCGCGCTGATAAGACTCTCCTGTGGCATTCAAAGCACTGGTCTGTATGAAGTCTATGAGCCATGTGGTCCTAATGCTGTGCTCCCCTCCATACTGAAGCTCGCAATAAACTTCTTCGTTGCGGAGACCTAAAAGGACGGCTAGTCTTTTCTGTATCGTGGCAAACGGGTTGGGCACCACGATGTCATGAACCGGTGTAGACAGCTGAAGAAGCGTCGCATATTCCTCTACTGTAGGTGCTAACTCTGTCCCATGGAAGCTGAAAACGGCTCGCTGAGTATCCCAAAAACTAATGGCAGTTCTGAGTAGGGTCCAATCAATGGGAGAATCGGCGAGCAATGGTAGGTCTCCTATGAAGAGCCGGAGGAATGCGCGGTCTACTGGGCGGAATATGTTCCAAAGGCGAGTAATGTCCGCTGACGGTGTGATGATGACATCCAGCCTAGGACAGGGACGCGGGCGATCCATTCTTACCTAAATGGATAAGATATTGGTTTAATGTTTATAAACAAACTGATGTAATGTCCTAGTTTGTTCTGGAAATATGCATGCAGGTACAGAAAATAAATTATAGCACGAGTTCTTTACATTATACAACACTCTCTTAGTGAAAACAACAAAAGGCTCGCCTAAAAAAGAAAACTACGAGCCGACTCAAAGACTCAACTTTTGGGTCGGTAGGCTGCGTGAAGGTTATTTTTGGCCCAGCATGACGGTCCCTGTTTATGCATGGTTTCAGTGCTCTACTGGGATAACCACTAACTAGGGATGGGGGCCCTCGATTCAAGGGTGTCAATTCCTTGAAATCGAGCGAGGATCTTTGGGGGCCGGTTCGGTGGCGGAGCCGACTCGATCCGTTCCCTTACTCGGAACCTCTGACTAACCTAGCTTCCTAAATTGGCGCCCGTGGGATTTCAGGCGAGGTACCTAAATCCACTAGTATGATGCAATGCAAGTGCGGAAAGTAAAGGTGCATAAAGTAAATAAGCGGAAAATTGTAGAAAGCGGTAAATGAACATGCAAGCAAACAAACGGGATCGAGCCTGAACCCACTAAGTATGTCCCCAGTGGAGTCGCCAAGCTGTACGGACCCGAATGTGGACTCTCGTCGGGGCCCGCATCGCTCGCTTTTGGATCGCGCGGCTTGGTCGGAACGTCCACCTTCCCGCGGGGACGCGCGTCGGACACGCGTGAGAGAAGGAGTCGCCACTTATCATTTTACGACCCGAAGGTCGAGGGCGGATAAGTTACCCTGGGTCTAGGGGCATGGAACACCTAGTTTGTTGTTAAGGCATTGATCTGTGCGGAACCGGAAAATCCGTGTTCGGGGGTTCATGTTACGTGCGGGCCTATATCCCGCACGCCCTTTCGGTACTCTGGTTTGCTAGGCTTGCATGTTTATTATTTACCGCGTGGATTAAGTTGCGCTCAGCTCGCACGTTTTGACACCGTAAACTCGATGAATTAAACGATGTCGGTTGAGAAGCCAAGAGAGAAGTAAATCTGTGTGTCAGGGAATTGGTTCACAATCTTGCGTTACAATTCATCGAACCATGGAGGTTGAATCCCTGCGTGAACCAAAACCGCGAGATCTTGGATTTACTTGTGTCTGGGCACGCATTAGACCGATTCGATTAATTCGACTCTCGGACCGTTCGCTCACCGACTGGAATTCTTACAGAATAAATGTACAAAATAAAATCCTTACAATGCTCTCGAAAACAATAAATACAAATTACAAAAGGGTCGAATTCTAGTCGTTTTGCGTTCGGTTATTATTCCACTCTAACTCACCGTGAGTTTAGGGAAAAGACCGAAGAACTGAAATTCAATGGACGCTCTCACTGAATAGGGCGTTGGACCCTGTGAGTGTTGATTAGGGTATTGGACCCTGTGCTCGATGATTAGGGCGTTGAACCCTAATATTATTCGGCCTAGGGGTCAGGCCCGACCCGCATGGCAAACAGGTGTAGAAAGATAACAAGCAACAGGTTAATAACAGACAAAGTGTTTGTTATTGTCTTGTTTACGTGAATTAACAGATTATTAACCCAGGGGTGTTTTTGCAAGCAAATGCCATATGCTAAACAATCAAACATATGCCAATGTTTCAGCATTCGGCTTTGTTTTGAGAACTTGACAAAGAGAGTCAAATCTCAGGTGTGTGAATCGCTTTTACAGTTGTTCTGTATTGTGACACTGAATTACCACTGAATTAACCAAACTCGTGTTTTGACTCTAGATTTGGAAGCTAGAATTCCTCCTAACCATTATCTAGTGTTTGGTTAGGTCGAGTGAAAGGTTAATCAACATTTCACAGGTTTTCTGACAAGGATCAACTGTTCTAGTTACCCGAGTCTATGTTAGGATAACAGAAACTCATCAGTTAGATAAGAAAAGGCTATGCAGATGAACCTGCACCTGAACAGGTAGCCCGTTCTTATCCCGTACTGTAGTGTTTCTGTTATGCTAACCCTAAGGATGTCGCTGGATTGTGAAAAGACGATTTTGCCCTTTATTTGAAAATTGTTTTCAGAAAAAAGGGGAAACATCACAGTGCGGGCCACCTCGGCCTGTAGCCGGTGTCGACCGATTCCCTGGATCATCCAGGGTTGTGCAAGAACCCTGAAAAAGCCAAAGAATCGGTTGATCTGTCCGGAAGTGATCCAGAAAGATCTTCTGTATCTTGACATGAGTTACCTGGAATCAAGTGAAAACTCAAGTTGAGACACAAAAGCCCTTTTTAGACGTCCATGCTACATCGGACCGCGCGTTTCGGGTTTTGAAATTGATAAGTTTAAAAAGGGCACCAACATCCTTTGACGACTCGTCGACGCGAGTTATCAGTTAATGTCCAATTCGGGTAAACTTTATCAGTGTGAAGTGAGTTTAATCGTGTGAGCACCAGTTTGTGGCATTAATGCTTAAGGGTTGTGCCGAATGCATTAATTGTGAAAACGATTCGCGACTCGACGACCAAGACGATTCCATAAGGATCGAGGATAATTTGGTCTAATGACCGAAACTATCCTCATAACCAAATGGACCCGAATTAGTCATCGATACTCGAATCCATGCATGCTTTGTTTAAAAGAGTCTTTACATGATATTTTAATATGGGAATCGTAAAGACATTGAAGTAAAACTTCACATCATCCGATCAACAAATTAAACTTGAGATAAGGAATTCATTCTTGACTCAAGGAAGGCCAAGAAGCCCTCGGCTTCATCTTGTGAAGGGTGGCCGAAGGTTCTCATGGCTCTATCCGAGTCACGAACGATTTCCTAATCGTGGTTTAATTATTTCTCGCATGCTCAAACATCGACCGTGATAAATAGCACCCTTTTTTAACAAAAGCCGGCGTTATCACGATTTGTTTAGCTCATTCAAACATACAAACATTCACAAACGTGTTAATTAAGGAAAAGGATAACATAACACCGGCTTCATGCATGCAATAATGATAAACAAACTCGGAAATTAACTTGAATAGGCTAAGGAGACCGATCTTAACCCGAAAAGAGCAATTTAAATCTCAACCCTCTCCTTTAGAGAATTGGCCGAGACTTAATGTGCCATAATAGGGTCGGGATAGTCTTCTTTATGATGATCCAAGCCCCTTTCCGACATGGTAGCAAGTCCTAAGATAGTGTACGTGTATAATATAACATAAAATTGCATAAAAATTAAATCTTGTGAATGAAACATGCATGAAAACACCATAATACTCCATAGCCATGCAAAAATATAAAAAGTCCTAACTCCTCTAAGTCGAAAGTGTTTTACCTAGCCTCGGAATACGAGGAAAGAGTCGGGGAAGTGTTTGAGAGTCGGGTGACTCGGTGGAACCCTTAAAAGGGTATTCGGGTGCAAGGATGGACGTGCACGGGCACGGTCGAGCACGGTGACGGGAGCTAGTGGGCACGGACGTGCGCTGGTGACGGGCGCGGGCGTGCGCTGGTGACGGGCGCGGGCGTGCGCGGGTGACGGGCGCGGGCGTGCGCGGATGACGGGCGCGGCGTGCGCGGGTGACGGGCGCGGCGTGCGCGGATGACGGGCGCGGCGTGCGCGGGTGATGGGCTCGGCGTGCGCTGGTGACGGGCGCGGGCGTGCGCGGGTGACGGGCGCGGGCGTGCGCTGGTGACGGGCGCGGCGTGCGCTGGTGACGGGCGCGGGCGTGCGCGGGTGACGGGCGCGGGCGTGCGCGGGTGACGGGCGCGGGCGTGCGCTGGTGACGGGCGCGGCGTGCGCAGGTGACGGGCGCAGGCGTGTGCTGGTGACGGGCGCGGGCGTGCGCGGGTGACGCCTGGCTGCGGATGCTGGCTGCGCTCGGTGACGCCTGGCTGCGGATGCTGGCTGCGCTCGGTGACGCCTGGCTGCGCTCGGTGACGCCTGGTGACGGGCACTGTTCACCCGAGAGCTCCAACTTCACCCGAAATGATCCAAAATGATAAGCAAACGACTCCAAACTAAAACACTGGGTTCAGAAATGGAATCCTTGGGTCCGAAACATGTCGTCTATGAAGTTTGAAGAATTTTGGATATAAGTCAGAATAGTGCCCGCTATGGATCCCGACCTAAACTCCAAAGCTATTTGGCTTGATTCTTGATTTTCATGAAGTTCTTTGCTTGCTGCTGGTTCCTAAGGAGTTGAGAGCATTTTCTAGAGGGAGAAACTAGCAAGATGAGGTGTGCTTCATGAATGATTAGCTTAATCTCAAATAGGCAATATATATGTGAAGCTAATGAGCAATTAAGCAAAACAAAGCACCATTAAGGGCCTCATTAATGAAGGTCGGTTGCCCTAATGGAGATGAGGATGAATGTCATCCAAGTATCTTGATGAGGAAGAGCCAAGAAGCATTAATGGAGGTGGAGTTAATGGCTTGAGTGTTGACTTGGAAGACCAAAGATATTTTGGGCTAGGTGAGGGCAAGAGAGGAAAGGGGAAAAGGCCGAAAAGTTTGGGGCAAAGGGCGGTTGCCCTTGGGCAGCCCGTGGGTCCCACGGCTTGTGAGGAGAAACCGGGAAAAGACTCGGGTCTCGATTGGTCGCGTATTCGAAGTTCGTGGTTCGAATTGAACGTCGAATTGTCTGTATACGCGTGAAAACGGAGTTAATGAGCCCAAGATTGACATTTTCTATTGAGAAATGTCCCGGATGTGTGTGGGGCTCGGGAGCCGATTTTGCCCATTGCAAGTGATCGGGGCGAAGTTGTCCGCTTCTGACAGCATATCCCGTGTCTGCAACTCATGTTGGTCATTTTGGCATAAGTTGTCAAACCACGTGAACAATCATCCCTTAAGCCGGTAATGCTAACGTGGGGCCGGAGACGTCCTAGGAGGCCGAGACTGGTTTTCTCAAGATGACTTCTGAGTTGCTTGGGCACTCCGGAGATTACTGTAATCTCTGTTTGTCAAGATTAGACCTCCAAGGACTTGAAGAGTGTATCTGAGACCTCTAAAGCACTGTTTGAGAGATCTAGATGAGTTGTGTGAATTATTCCGACGACTCCACATTGAGCCTTAAGAAGGCTAGCATTGTGTAACGTAAGCATTCGGCGTCAAATTTCCCCAAAGAGGACCTCCGGATATGGATTTCCACTGAAAATGGTCATTTCCGCTCTTCGGAGGTTACTCGGGAAACCGCGAAGGGTTTTGCTGTCTGTTTTGCCCAATTGTGAATGTCTGCCAGAGTTTTCTGGGCAATGCAGTATGAACTTCGTTTGCCGTAATTCCATCAGACCCTTCTCCGGCTATGCTCTTCTGAAGAGGGGTATGCTTGTTTTGCCGTTCGGAAGTCATTTGAAGTGTCTGTGTGACTTCCAAAAGACAATCTGAAGCGTTGTTCCTACTCTGTGTGCTGATGAGGCATGGCCGCGTCTGATATTTGGAATTAACTTTTCTCTAGGAAACCGGCATTTTTGGACTTCCACTGAAAAGTTGTCTGTATACAGAAAGTTGTTCTGTATAGAACAGATGATTTGCAAAATGCCTTTGGGGACACTCTTCATCTATTTGGCACTGGTGTGGATTTTTGGAGTCCAATATTCACTATCTTCCGATGACCGAGCGAACTATCGGAAAATAGTGTCGTCCGTGTAATACACTGAAAACGCCGGTTTTGGACATTGTTGAGTTCTTTGGTCGCTCTGTTCCCCTTTGGTGACCCCTAGAGTCCTTCTGTCATGTCCATGGGCCATTTGCTCAATTTTGCCAACTTGAGGATGAATAGTGATTTCTTGCTATGCCGAGCCGTTTTCTGTATTCTGCTCAAGTCGTGGCTTGGGTCATTGCTAATATCATTGTTTGGAATGGTGAGCCAAAATGGGGTGCTGACACCTGTGATCCTGACATCATTAGTAAGTCATGGGTTTACTAGTGATATGTAAGCACGGGTAAAAGGAAGTATTTGCGACGCATGCTCTTCAGTTTCGGGTCGCCTAGGCGACCCGTGGAGAGTTTTTGCTTTGGTGATGCGAATGGGGGTCCCGCTTTCAGAGGCCCCGATACGAGGTCTCCGGGGCTCCTGTTGTCCTTGCATGGGCATATCGAGACGTTCTCAAAGGTGCCCAAGCGGCTCTATCGGTTGTTCGACGCGCCCGTGAGCTTAGGACCCTTCTCATCAAGGTGCCAAAGGGCGACAGCATTTGTAACCCGCATGGGGAATTTTTGTTCAAATTTTGGTCAGACCTCAATCTAGTCATTTCCAGAGTGTTATGACTAGACTCCCGGAAAGAAATGTCTAGGATTTTGGCTTTGTGGTAGCCGATTGAAGGGTGGCTGTGACCCATTTTGGAGTTGTGCAATGAGAAAGAGAAAAGAGAAAGCTTGGGGAGCACGTTGCCCAAGGCTGAAAGGATACACGGGTTCACGCCTGCTGTGAGATGTACCCCCCTTCTCTTCTGTCCTTCGGTTGGTGTTGGATGTCTTGAACTGTTTGGATTGCGTGCTTGGTCACCCGCTGTGCTTGAAGAAGAATCCGCCTTGGACGGTTGAGTTCGGTAGGAGAGCCAATCGGGGATTATGTTAGAGTAGATAACCTAGCCATTTCCCTTGGGGATCCCTGGTTCGCGCAGTGTGCGAAGGCCCAGGGTGACTGTTTTGTTTATCTCTCATTTTATTCTCCTTTTGCTACGGTCACCCGCCTCGGGGCCGTACCTCTCAACCTAAAGGGGATGAACTCTCCTTTTGCCACGACCGCCCGCCTCGGGATTTTCAGTCGTGCCTCAGTTTTGCCCTAACTTTTGCCTAGATCGCCCCGAGGGGTTTTCGACCTAGCAGGCTCGATTCTTTTGTCTCTCGAGTTTGCAAGGGCGAAGGGTTCGAATAATTCGACCTCCGAGTGTGTTACGTTCTGTCTCCATCGAGGAGTTGCGTCTGCTGCTCCCCCTTTTTGTCGAGGTTTGTTGATTTCTTCTTTGAATTGGCGGTGCCGGAGTTTTATATCTCGGCGGTGCCTTGTTTTGTTCATTGGCGGGTTTTTCCCGCATCTTTTCTCTCTCTCTTCATTGGCGTGTTTTTCCCGCTTCTTTTCGCTCTGTTTTTTTTTCTTGCAGCTGGGGTTTGTATCGTGTCCCCATGTGTTTGTTTTACTTTTCCCGACTTTTTCGTTGTTACGGGTGCTTTGATGCGCTTTGCCTCGCGGAGACTTGGTGTTTGTTCTTCATGCATTCGGAAGCCGAACTACGTGTTCTTCGTCATTGCAATCTTTACAAGTGATTTCCCTTGTTGCCTAGAGAAAGAAAATGCAAAATTGCCCTAGGGAGTGTGTGACCGAGGTTGTCCTGATGCTTGCTGTGGAAGATGCCCATTCTTGATGCGGATGACTAGGAGCGTTCCAGTGTCGTTTGTTGGAGTGACCCACTATGGCGACCTTAGGGCGAACTTTAACCAGGGATGCCCCAGCGTACGTCGCTTGGAAATGTTCATCGTGGCCAAATGATGTTCGAGGTGGTCTCGGTCTGAATGATGAACGTGAATGCCCTAATCTTCATTGTTAATGTGACCTGTGGTGGGTGCCTTGTACAATCATCGTCCCCGATCGTGCTTGTGGCTCTAGCATCAATTGTACGCTGGAGAGGTGTGCTCTTGAAACCGATGGGCATGCCTGTTTGTCGATTGAGACGGTTGCGCTGAAGGTATGCGGCTCGTTCGAACGCTTCCGTCGTCAGCTTCATAGGGGGTACCTCCTTGTCGGGCCCTTCCCTGCTGAAGTATAGGAAGAAAGACCCGATAGGAGTTCTCGAGGAGGTGTGAAACCGCGCATCGCTCTTCCCCCGCGACTGGCGTGTCCCTGTGAAGGATGACAAAGAGGATGATACATTAGGCGATTATGCGATGGAATATGTGGTAAGAAATGTAAGGTGTACCCATGGGAAATTCCTTCGTCCAGCGAGCGACCCATGGGGTGCCGTGCGTGGGGGACACTCAATTCCGAGATCTAGTCATCACCACCCTGGAGTGGGCAGATCGTGGCTAGGGGCCACATAGGTGTACTTTCCCCGATTGCGGGTTGGCATGCGCAGCCTTCCTAGGGAAGGTTCGAGGAGCCGGATCCCATGGGACAGACAAATCGAACAATTCCGACAGAACCAACAGGGCGTCTACGAGGCTATCCTAGTGCGCCCGTGAATGGTTCGTTGCTGCCGGGAGCTTGTTTGGGAATGCATATAAATAAATGTAAAAGAGAGTTTAGGGAAGAGTGCATGTTTCCCCAGTGGCTGGTTGATGGCCACAGTGGAGGGTGGGCAGGGATCATTCTCCGGTCGGAGATGTGACCATGCTAGTGACTTTCGCGGCTGGTTGGCAGGGCCATACTCTATTCGTCGGAGCTGTTGCTTGTGATCTTTTGCGGAGGGAGGGTTGGGATTCGGTGTCGAAATTCCAAAGTGCTAGACGGGAAGTATTCATTGTCCTGATTGTAGTCGTTCAAGGTTCAAGTTGCCTTCTTGTTAGTTATTTCTTGCAATGGGAAGAGGAAAAGTAATGAAAGAACAAGAACTATTCGTAATTTGAATGCAACTGCGTAGGGGGGCGAACTGGCTTGGTAGGCGTCATGCTAGCACACTGAGATACATGCACAAGGTGTGTCGAGGATGCGTGCATGGGCAAGGTAGGGGTGTGCTCGCACGACGCGAAAAGGGCACGCTCAGTTGTGTTGATGGAAGCACTTGTAGCATGGAGGGACGTGTGCTCAACCATGCAATAACATAATCAATTGTAATGGGGAGTTAGTATTGCTTGGATGGTTGGCCCTTGAGCTACCGATCGTCTCGCCGTGGAGGAAGGGTGAGGACCATGAGAGGTCCACCTGCAAAGGCGGTCACAACTTTGTCTACCCTGTGGTAGTGTTAATTGTCGTGTAAAACAGTAAATGGATAGGATGCATGCAATGCGTGAGTTTTCAAAAGCTAATGTTGTCGTTCACATTGACTCGAAAGGTTCAAAGTACAATGCAAATTTTGTAAAATAGAGCCTTAAGCTGATTTGCCACCACACTCGGGGTTTGAGCGAGCGCGGCCTCGGAAAGCGCCGGTTCTAGGCAAGGGCCTTGCAGAGATATCTATCCTAGAGTGCATGTGTGGGCCTCCTCGAGTCCTCTTCCTAGACCTCTCCAGGGCAGCGTTCGCTCAATTAAGCTCCTGACCGCATCTCTGCATCTTGGCACGGGTTTGGGAGAGCTCCCTCTAAGGTGGTTGGCTGGCGAGTTCTTCATCTCTCAGCGACCTCTCGGTGATCGAACCTAGTGTTGATGAGGTCGATCATGTTGTCCCGGAATATACCCCATTCGCATTCTGTGGCAGGTCGGAGAGGTCCTCGTGTGTTGGCGGACTTTGTCGAGGCGCGGGTAGGAGGCCGAGCAAGGCATCCCTTACCAAGACGATAGGAAAATCCGTTTAGGACTCGTCAACAAGAATGACATCCTAATTTTTGAAAACTGCACGATGAATGTGTACGTAGAGAGTAAATGCCAACGGCTTAATAGAAATTACATGTACATCGCTCTTGAAATGGAAAAGACTCAAATGGCTTGCAGGCCGACTCGATGGACTGTTGTCGGAGTCGGGTTGAAGGCTTGTATGGAGGCATAACACGATGCATGGTTCGGTGCTAAGAGGATCGTGCTATCTATGGATGGAGGCTCCCGACTCAAGGGTGTGAATTCCTTGAAATCGAGCGAGGATCTTTGGGGGCCGGTTCGGTAGCATAGCCGACTCGATCCGTTCCCTTACTCGGAACCTCTAACTAACCTAGCTTCCTATTGTGGCTCCTGTGGGATTTCGGACGAGGCACCTAAAGCTAGCATGATATGCAATGCATGCGTGAAATAAATGTGCGTAAGTAGATAAGCGGTAAACGACGGAAAGCAGTAAATAAACAAGCAAGCAAGCAAACGGGATTGAGCCCGAACCCTCTAGATGTCCCCAGTGGAGTCGCCAAGCTGTGCGCACCCGAATTTTATCTCGTCGGGGCACGCATGCGCGAAGCCTATGCAACGCGGCTCGGGAGTGTCCACCTTCCCAGGGACACGCGACGGACGCACGTGGGAAGGAGTCGCCACTTACTGTTTACGACCTGTAGATCGAGGGCCGTTGAGTCGCCTGGGTCTAGGGGTATGGGGTACACCTAAATACTAAGGCAATGGTCATATGGAACCGAATATTCCGAATTCGGGGGTTCTATTACATGCGGGCCTATATCCCGCACGCCCTTTCGGTACTCTAGTTTGCTAGGCTTGCCCTTTTTTTATTTACCGCTTGATTTAGCGTTACACTTGACTCGCCCGTTTTGACACCGTAAAGTCGATGAATTGATCAAGTTGGGCCAATATTCTGAAAGATGAGTAGGCTTGTGCGTCGAGGAATCGGTTCACTATCTTTGCGTTACAGTTCATCGAACCGTGATGGTCGATTCCCTGCGCGAACCGAGACCACCGGTATTCGAGCTTACTCCTCTCTTGGTAACAATAGGCCGACTTGACCAGTTCGACACTCGGACCTCTCGCTCGCCGATCGGGGATCCTTACAAATGAATGAATAGATGTACAAAAAAGATCCTCGCAATGTACACTCGAATAATTACAAAGTATCCATCTCTCGTTTTGCTCTCCTTTTGTTACAGTCACCCACCTCGGAGCCGCACCTCTCAACCTAAAGGGGAAAAGCTCTCCTTTTGCCACAATCGCCCCAAAGGGTTTCCGGTCGTGCCTCTCTTTTACCCTAGCTTTTGCCTACGCCGCCCCAAAAGGGGTTTTCGGCCTAGCGGGCTCGATTCTTTATCTCTTGAGTTCGCAAGGGCGAAGGGTTCGAAGGATTCAACCTCCAAATGCATTGTTTTCTGTCTTCGTCGAGGAGTTGTATCTGCTGCTCCCCTTTTTGTCGGGGTTTGTTGATTTCTCAGGATTGACGGTGCCGAAGTTTTAAATCTCGGCGGTGCCTTGTTTTGTTCATTAGCGGGTTTTTCCCGCGTCTTTTCTCTCTCTCTTTATTAGCGGGTTTTTCCTGCGTCTTTTCTCTCTCTCTTCATTGGCGGGTTTTTCCCGCTTCTTTTCGCTTTGTTTTTTTTCTTGCAGCTGAGGTTTGTTTTAGTGCCCCGTGTCTTTGTTTGAAACTCCTCGACTTTGCATCGCCGAGGTCACTTTGGTGTGCTTCGCCTCGTGAAGACTTGTTGTGTGTTGCTAGCCCTATTTTGTGAGGACCGGCTTTCTTGGAAGTCTGACTCTCGTGCATTCGAAAGCTGAACTTCCTATCATTTGCCCTTGCAAGCATTACATGTGAACTTCCCCTATTGTCTAGGAAAAGAAGATATCAAATTGCCCCATGTGGAATAGGGAAACGAGGCTGCCTCGGTGCGAATGTTGAACGGGGATGCCCCAGTCTTTATTTGTTGAAATGGCCCGTGGAAGGCGCCTTGTGCAATCGTTGTCCCCAATCATATCTTGCTCTTTCAACAGTACATGCCTCTTGGATGGTGCATGCTGCTAAAGCCGCTGAATATTCGAGGAAGACGGTTGTGTTGATGCTGGGTAATTCGCTCGATTGTCCTCGTCTTCGACTTCATAGGGGGTACCTCATCGTTGGACACCTCCCTCGTCAAAGTATGAGGAAAGGGTCCAAGACAAGTTCTTGGGGAAGCGTGAACTCGCGTATCGCTCTTCGCCTGTGGTCAATGTGCCCCTGTGAAGGATGACAAAGAAGACAATGCATTAGGCGATTATGCGGGGGGATGTGTGGTAAGAAATATGAGGTGGTCCCATGGGAAAATCCCTTTTTGTCCCACCCGCGACCCATGGGGTGCCGCGTGCAGACGACATTTGTTTCTGGGAATCTGGTCATCACCACTCTGGAGTGGTTAGACCGTGACTGAGGTCACATAAGCATATTTTCCCTAATTGCGAGTAGGCCTGCGCAACCGTCCTAGGAAAGGCTCGAGGAGCCGGGTCCCATGAGGACAGGCGAGTCGAACGGGTCCAAAAGAACTAATAGGGCATCGCAAAGACTATCCTAATGCTCAATTGAAAGATTTGTTCATGCCAGGAGCCCATTTGTGGGAATGAATTTAAATTAAAGCAAAAGAGAGTTTAAAGAAGACTGCGCGCGTTGCCCCGTATTCAATCGGTGACCACAACAGAGGCGGATGAGATCCATTCTTTGATCAGAGGCATGATCGTGCTGGTATCTCCTGCGATCAAGAGTTGGTTCATGCTCTGTTTGTGGAGCTGTCACTTCTGGTATTTGCAGTTGAAGGATTAGACTTGCTCCTCGGAGTATCGCTTGGATGAACTTGAATCCAAGTCGATTTTGGATTTCAGATGAGCCTGAAAGCAGTAAATACAGGACCGAGGTTCGATGCGGGGCCGAAGCCCAAAAGTGGGGCCGAAGCCCAAAAGTGGGGCCGGAGCCCGATGCAAGGCCGAAACCCAAAAGAAAATGCAAGGCCGGAGCCTGATGTAAGGTCGAAGCCCAATGCATTAAATGCGGGGCCGGAGCCTGATGCGAGGTCGAAGCCCAATGCAGTAAATGCGGGGCCGGAGCCCGATGCAAGGCCGAAACCTGATGCGAGGCCGAAGCCCAATGCAATAGATGCGGGGCCGGAGCCCGATGTGGGGTCGAAGCCCAATGCAGTAAATGCAGAGCTGAAACCCGATGCGGGGCCGAAGCCCGATGCAATAAATGCGGGGTTGATAGGAAAGTGCAAGAAATGTGAAAGCAAAGGTTAATGCTGAGGAATAGCGTAAGGCGCTGCAATGCGGTGACGCTGATTTGCTTGCGGTCTTGCTTTGTGGAGCAGGGATGGGGACTTAGTGTTGAAATCCCAAGGAGCTGGATGGATGGGAGACGTTTGTTGTCTCAATTGTGGTCGATCAGTATTTAGGCTGTCTTCTTGTGTAGAATTTCCTACAATGGGAAAAGAAAACAATGAAGGAGCAAACTATATTCGCGATTTTAGCGTAAGGGCTTAGGGGATTGAACTAGCCTGGTAGGCGTCGTGCGAGCGCACCAAGGGTGTGTGCATGGATAAGGTGGAGGCATGCTCGCACGACGCGGAAGGACCCAATCGGTTGTGCTGGTGGATGTGCTCGGTTGCACGAAGAGACGTGTGCTCGGTTATGCGATGACGTTTGGCTGCGTTGGATTAGTGAGAAGCTAGCTGATAAGGGCATATTATACTCATATTTTATTGTGCAATTCATGTTAAATTATTATTAATTTTATAGAAATTATAAGAAGTCGGTGCTTAATTATGTGTAATTTGATATTGTAGGTCTTTGAGGACTTAGATGGAATTACGAGCAATATTGAGGAGTTTTGCGCAATTTGGAGCCAGCATATATCTTTCGGAAATCTTTTTTTTGTTGTGGATATAAATACTCCTCATAACAAGATTAGGAAACCCTAGGGGGGGAGCCATCTTTCACCATTCTTTTAACCTAGAGAGTTTTTGGAGAGGGTCTTGTCTGGAGCCGTCACCTGGATCAATTGATTTGAAGCGAAGAATTGTGGAAGAGATAATTCCTTAAAGGAATTGTTGGGTTTTTGTTTTAGGATTCAATATCTTGAGTTTACTGCTGAATATGAATTCTATTGCAATGACTCCTTGGAATTATAATTGTGTTTTCAATTCCATGATATTCTAAGCTTCTTTTGTGGGAATATGATGAAACCCTAGGTAGCTAATATGATGATTGTCGCCATGTTATAGGATTAATAGATGTGTTGATGATTCATGATTGCAATTCCTATAATTTCAATTTTAATTCTTAATTGGTTATAATTGTTAGAAACACTATTGATACGGGAGTTGATATAGTGTTTGTTAGGAATTCTTGATTAGACTAATTACTTAAATGCGATAGCTGCGTTAATTAGTTTAATTAGAGATTATCCAGGGATTAATGCAATGTTTCTAGTTAGTTATTCGCTAAGACATTAGGGATAATTAATTTAGGGAATTAGACAATCATAGCACTGGAAGGTGTATGATTATAATTTAGAGTCCACTATTAATTAGAGATGCGGGAGCTGATTGATTAATTAGAGGTTTAAGACTTTAATTTTAAAGGCTTGATAAACTCACTTGAATAATCACATAGCTATCAGTCTATATAACATGATGGCAATCTGATTAGTGAAACTAGGGTGGATTCTGTTTTTCCCACTTTCAATTGATATATTTTCGTACAATTCTCTTTCTGCTCTTTGTGACGATTTAGGTTGATTAGTAGTTAATTAGTTAATTCTCTTAATTTGATTGCTTAGATAATAATAGAATCTAATATAGGTTTAGTACTTAATTAATCCTTGTGGGATCGACACTCTATTCATCACTATATTACTTGATCTGACCCAGTACACTTGCTGGTAGAATTTGAGCTTATTTTTATATATATTTGCAAAGGGATCAAGTTTTTGGCGCCGTTGCCGGGGATTAACTTAATATTAGACCACCTTTAGTTCTATTGTTAATTTAGGCGCACTTTACTGTGTGTTTATTTCTTGTTCTCTTTGCAGGTATTCTATGCGCAGGAGTAGAAGTGCTGAACTTCTACCATTAGATCCTGAGATAGAGCGCACCTTGCATCGGTTGAGAAGAGAGAACAGAAGAAGGGAAGAATTGCAGGTAGTTGAGATGGCAGATGATGACATCAACCGCCAAATACAGGGTGCTGCCAGAGCACTTCGAGACTATGCAGTACCTACTATTATGGGTTCTGCGATCAGAAGGCCCACTATTCCAGCTAATAACTTTGAACTGAAGCCAGCACTCATCCAGATGGTTCAATCAAATCAGTTTGGAGGATATCCCAACGAGAGTCCTGATGAGCATATTGCAGGATTCCTCCAATACTGTAACACGGTAAAGATGAATAATGTCACTGATGATGTTATTAGATTACAGCTTTTTCCTTTCTCGCTTAGGGATAAAGCGAGAGCCTGGTTCAATTCACTGCCACAAGAGTCCATCACCACCTGGGCCGACCTTTCATCTAAGTTTCTCAGGAGATTTTTCCCACCAGCTAGGACTGCAAGATTGAGGAACGAAATCACTAACTTCACCAAGTTCAATGGTGAATCACTTTATGAGGCATGGGAGAGATTCAAGGAGGCAATCAGAAAGTGCCCACATCACGGATTGCCAGATAATCTCCTAATTGAGGTCTTCTATCTTAGCCTGGATGATACATTGAGGTCTCTAGTAGATGCTGCAGCAGGAGGCGCACTGATGGGTAAGAATTATGATGAAGCAAGTGCTTTGATAGAAGAGATGGCCTCCAGTGCACATAATTGGCAGAATGAAAGAAGTAAATCAAGAGTGGCATCAGTCAATGACATGGACACTATTGCTAATTTGACAACCCAGATTTCAGCTCTCACTACCCAGGTAAGTAAACTCACCTCAGCACATTCTCTTAATACTAATCAGGTTGCTTTTTGTGAGTTGTGTTCAGGACCACATTCGACTCTTGAATGCATGTCTGGAAATCCCTCGGCTTCACCCAATGGAGAGCAAGTGAACTTTGTCAACAACTTCCAACGGAGTAATCAAGGGCCTTATTCGAACACTTACAATCCCGGGTGGCGTAATCATCCTAATTTCTCATGGAGGAATGAGAATAATGCACTTAAAACCGCCACCTGGATTCCAAAAGCAAGGCCCTGCTCAGAATGCTCCACCTCAGCAAAGTCAGTCGAGAATGGAAGAGCTCATGTTGAGCTATATGCAAAAGACTGACACCATGCTACAGAATCAACAAGCCACTATTCGAAACCTAGAGGGTCAGATTAGTCAGATTTCTCAGCAATTGAGTAATAGACCATCAGGGTCTTTACCCAGCAACACTGAAGAGAACCCCAAGGGTGTCAATGCTATAATGCTGAGGAGTGGCAAGGAATTGGAAATAGTCAATAGAAAAGCTCAAACTCAGGAGGAGAGTCCGGAGAAAGACAAAGGTAAGCAAAAGGTGGAGGAACCAAGGCAGAAGTCACTAGGGGTGAAACCGTATGTTCCTCCTGTCCCTTTTCCAGGAAGATTGAAGCAACAACAGTTGGACGCCCAATTTGCTAAATTCCTAGATGTTTTTAAAAAGCTGCAAATCAACATTCCATTTGCAGAAGCACTCCAGCAGATGCCTTCATATGCTAGATTCATGAAGGATCTGCTCACTAAAAAGAGGAAGTTTGATGGGAGTGAGCCTGTGATGCTTACAGGAGAGTGTTCTATGATTCTCCAAAAGGACTTGCCTAACTTACCACGCAAACAAAGAGATCAGGGGAGTTTCACTGTTCCTTGTACTATAGGGAATTTTCATTTTGAGAACGTTCTTATCGATTCAGGTGCAAGTATAAATTTAATGCCTCTGTCTATTTTCAGGAAACTTGGACTTGGAGAATGCAAGAAAACTCATATTACCTTGCAACTTGCTGACAGGAGTATCAAATATCCAAAGGGTATTGTTGAGAATGTCCTGGTGAAGGTAGACAAATTCATATTTCCAGTCGACTTCATAGTCTTGGAGATGGAGGAGGACAGAGAGGTGCCCATGATCCTTGGCAGACCGTTCCTTGCGACAGGTAAAGCATTAATAGATGTGGAACAAGGTAAGCTCACTTTAAGAGTTATGAATGAACAAATAACTTTTAATGTTTATGACGCCATAAAGAAATTTGATGATGGCAAATCATGTTACACCATTGATATTATTGATGAGCTTATCTCTGAGTCTGTGGAGGAGAAAGCAGGTGTGGATACAATGGAATCAGTCCTTAGGGATCTGGACGATTGGAGTGATGATGATGAGCATGAGGAAGAATCTGTGGAGAAGGTATCAGAAATCAAGGCTCGCTACTATGAGGAGCTGGGCACTAGTGCGACAAAACCAGTATCATCTTTGACACAGTCCCCGGTGCTAGAACTTAAACCATTGCCTAGCCATTTAAAATATGCCTATCTTGGAATAGATGATACTTTGCCAATAATTATCTCTTCTTCCTTGACAGGTGATCAGGAGCAACAGCTCCTAAGCGTGCTGAGAGAGCACAAGGAGGCAATAGGATGGACTATTGCAGATATCAAAGGGATCAGCCCTTTGATTTGCACTCACAGGATAATGTTGGAAGCTGAGTGCAAACCCATAGTGCAACCACAGAGGCGACTTAACCCAACTCTCAAAGAGGTAGTGAAGAAAGAAGTGCTTAAACTGTTGGATGCAGGTATTATCTATCCTATCTCAGATAGTAAATGGGTTAGTCCTGTTCAAGTAGTGCCCAAAAAGGGTGGTATGACTGTGGTTAAAAATGAGGTCAATAAATTAATCCCGACTCGTACTGTGACTGGGTGGAGAGTTTGTATAGATTACAGGAAACTAAATGATGCTACCCGTAAAGACCATTTCCCCCTCCCCTTCATTGATCAGATGCTAGAAAAACTTGCAGGGCATGATTATTATTGTTTTCTAGATGGTTATTCTGGTTACAATCAGATTCATATAGCACCCGAGGACCAGGAGAAAACCACATTTACTTGTCCTTATGGCACTTTTGCCTTTAGGAGAATGCCTTTCGGTCTCTGTAATGCACCTGCCACTTTCCAGAGGTGCATGATGTCTATATTTTCTGACATGTTAGAGAATTTTATTGAAATATTTATGGATGATTTCTCTGTTTTTGGGAAGTCATTTGAATCTTGTCTGACAAATTTAGGTTGTGTGCTTAAAAGATGTAAGGAGACTAATCTGCTTCTGAACTGGGAGAAATGTCATTTTATGGTAAGAGAGGGTATAGTCTTAGGTCACAAGGTGTCAAAGAAAGGGATTGAAGTTGATCGAGCAAAAGTGGAGATAATAGAGAAGTTGCCACCACCCACTTCAACAAAAGGAGTAAGGAGCTTCTTAGGACATGCTGGCTTCTACAGGAGATTTATCAAGGACTTTTCTAAAATCTCTAGACCTCTTTGTAATTTACTTGAAAAAGATTCTGCTTTTGTTTTTAATGACAATTGTTTGCAGGCATTCAATTTATTGAAGGAGAAACTCACTTCTGCACCAGTGATCGTTGCACCTAATTGGGAGCTTCCGTTTGAGCTGATGTGTGATGCCAGCGACTATGCTGTAGGAGCAGTACTTGGGCAAAGGAGAGGTAAGGTATTTCATGCAATATACTATGCTAGTAGAACTTTAAATGAGGCCCAAAAGAACTATGCCACAACTGAAAAGGAGCTTTTAGCAGTCATATTTGCATGTGACAAGTTTCGGCCTTATCTGATAGGTTCTAAGATCATAGTATACACAGACCATGCTGCCCTGAAATATTTGTTTGCCAAAGCTGATGCTAAACCTAGGCTAATTCGTTGGATTCTACTGCTACAAGAATTTGACCTGGAAATTAGAGACACAAAGGGAACTGAAAATGTAGTGGCTGATCACTTATCCCGTTTGGAATCTGATTGTTTAGATTCACCCATTAATGAAAAGTTCCCTGATGAACAATTGCATGTAGCAGAAATCCAAGGATTACCTTGGTATGCTGATATAGTCAATTACATGGTTAGCAACATCACACCATATGGTTTGTCATCTCAACAGAAAAAGAAATTTTTGCATGATGTGAAATACTATTTTTGGGATGAACCATATCTGTTTAAATATTGTGCTGACCAAGTAATTAGACGCTGTGTGCCTGAAACTGAACAACTTAGCATAATACAACACTGTCATTCTAAGGAAGCAGGAGGCCACTTTGGTGTGGAAAGAACTGCAACTAAGATCTTATCTTGTGGATTTTATTGGCCTAGAGTATTTCATGATTGCAGGAATTACATTATGTCTTGTGCTCCATGCCAAAGAACTGGCAATATTTCTAGGAGACATGAAGTACCACAAAATAGCATTCTTGTAATTGAGCTTTTTGATGTGTGGGGAATAGACTTTATGGGTCCTTTTCCCTCTTCTTTTTCAAATAAATATATTCTTGTGGCTGTTGATTATGTTTCAAAATGGGTAGAAGCAGTTGCTCTACAAAGTAATGATGCCAGAGTTGTAATCAGATTTTTGAAAAAGAACATCTTTTCAAGATTTGGGGTACCTAGAGCCATTATAAGTGATGGGGGATCACATTTTTGCAATCGGCAATTTGAAAAATTATTATCAAAATATGGAGTTACTCATAAAATTGCCACCCCTTATCATCCACAGACTTGTGGACAGGTTGAGGTGTCCAATAGGGAAATAAAGCGTATCTTAGAGAAAACAGTCAATGCATCTAGGAAAGATTGGTCTTTAAAACTTGATGATGCATTGTGGGCTTACAGGACAGCTTTCAAAACCCCCATAGGAATGTCCCCATACAAGATTGTTTATGGGTCACCTGTAGATGAGAGAGGAAGCTGCATATTGAAAATGCTAGGATGCTATATACAAGGAGCGAGCCAAGCGATGGCATGATAGGAACATCCTAAAGCGAGAGTTTTTGCCTGGTCAGAAAGTCCTATTATACAACTCTCGCTTGAAGTTGTTCCCAGGTAAGTTAAAATCTCGATGGTCTGGACCATTTGTTATTTCTAATGTTTTTCCCTATGGTGCAGTTGAGCTGAAGTCAGAAGATGACCGCACTTTTAAAGTAAACGGTCATCTTCTCAAGCATTACTTTGAAGGGGAAAATATTGATGGTGATGCCACTACGGTGGATCTAGCAAATTCGGTTGAAGAATTGGAAAAGTCGAACTAGCGACTATAAACTAAGTGCTTCATGGAGGCAGCCCATGTCTGAGAGCTAAAGTCCCTGTTGGCTCTCAATTCTTTTGCTTCATTTGTTTTATTTTGATTTGCTGTTGGTTTGTACTTTATCAAGCACCCACTCATTGGGTAGACTTGGGATATTTGCTATTTGATTGTTTTAGTTAAGATGGATTATCTGCTATTTTTGTTCTTTTTGTTGTTTTCTTTTTGTTTTTGAAGCCAGGGTGGATAACAACTGCTGACTCTCTCTATTGCTATACCAGTTGGAACTCCAATTGCTTCAACTTAATTTTTCGAAACCGGGGAAGTACTAGTATCTCTTTTTCTCTTATGTTCTTTATTTTTATTTTCGTTTTACTAGAGCTACATTAGGAACAGTGAGGACACTGTTTAATCTAAGTGTGGGGAAGGGAGATACTAAACAGATGGAGTATAAAATTGAGTATAGTGTTGATGTCTGAATTCTGTGATTTAATTTGTTACTCATGACATCTGATGCCTGTCTTTGTTGATAAATAGTTATACTTCCCTGTCACCTTGAATTATAATTGTCCTTAAGTTATCTGGCAATTGTTAGGCCAAATTCTTTTTTTTTTTTTTTTAATTTTTTTTAATTATTGAAATCTAGAGATTGTACGAAGAATACTGTTGATAGCATTTGTTCAGGAATTGTTTGAAAAAAATTGACTCACTTAGGCGCCCTACTCACCACTGTTGTGATTTTTGTACTTAGTTAAAATTAATTAGTCAAATCTTTAGAAATCAAATTTACCTAGTTTTTAGCCCTAGAGTTTGAAGTTTAAGAGTCGGTCAAGTCCTTAAGTGAAAAATAAACAGGTCTACTTCTAAGCAAAGTTAGTTAGTATATCCTCTTTTTAATTATTCTAATAGCACTTTAACATTTAGTGAAAGAGGTAGAAGAAGCTTTGTACTTAGTGATTCCTATAAAAGAAGTCTGAAAAGTGTTAGTGAGCATTCAAAAAAAAAAAAAGCAAGCATAGCCTTTACTCCAATGACTCAAGAATTGAGTTATGAGTATCCTAACTTGAATGTTAGAGTGAGGAAGAGTTCGTAGGGGTCCCTTTAAAACCCGGTCACTTGGGTGATGAGCCCGGGATGTGCCGACTCAATGAACTCACTATAACGAGAAGAGCGGAAAGGCACAAGTTCAAACAAAAATTGGACTTGAAAAAAAAAAAAAAAAAAAATTTGCTTCTTAAACAGAAAGGAAAAATTGAATGCAAAAACAAAAAAATAAATTAAGACTTGTAATAAAAGGAAGAAAACCTAGGGACGAAGCAGATACCATATGCTTTCACTACCTTGTTGACTTGCTTAGAGGGAAAATTAGAGGGATTATATGCCTGCTAACAGCTATGAAGTTTAAATGTGTATTTTTCCTTATAGGACTGAGTATTTACTTTTGAAATAGAAATCTTAGGCTAAACGCTTGGATTAAAATTTGCTTTCTCTAGATTAGCTGGTTAATTTCAACTGTAGTACTCTGATCACATGTTTCCAGTTTGGTTTGAGCAGTGGGCACCACAAAATAACGAGTAATAAATTATGAGATATCAAATGCTTAAATCAGTGAATATGAAAATTTGTACTCTCTCTGATAGATTTCTTTCCTTGGTCTTATTTATTTTGCTTGAGGACAAGCAAAAGTTCAAGTGTGGGGAAGTTGATAAGGGCATATTATACTCATATTTTATTGTGCAATTCATGTTAAATTATTATTAATTTTATAGAAATTATAAGAAGTCGGTGCTTAATTATGTGTAATTTGATATTGTAGGTCTTTGAGGACTTAGATGGAATTACGAGCAATATTGAGGAGTTTTGCGCAATTTGGAGCCAGCATATATCTTTCGGAAATCTTTTTTTTGTTGTGGATATAAATACTCCTCATAACAAGATTAGGAAACCCTAGGGGGGGAGCCATCTTTCACCATTCTTTTAACCTAGAGAGTTTTTGGAGAGGGTCTTGTCTGGAGCCGTCACCTGGATCAATTGATTTGAAGCGAAGAATTGTGGAAGAGATAATTCCTTAAAGGAATTGTTGGGTTTTTGTTTTAGGATTCAATATCTTGAGTTTACTGCTGAATATGAATTCTATTGCAATGACTCCTTGGAATTATAATTGTGTTTTCAATTCCATGATATTCTAAGCTTCTTTTGTGGGAATATGATGAAACCCTAGGTAGCTAATATGATGATTGTCGCCATGTTATAGGATTAATAGATGTGTTGATGATTCATGATTGCAATTCCTATAATTTCAATTTTAATTCTTAATTGGTTATAATTGTTAGAAACACTATTGATACGGGAGTTGATATAGTGTTTGTTAGGAATTCTTGATTAGACTAATTACTTAAATGCGATAGCTGCGTTAATTAGTTTAATTAGAGATTATCCAGGGATTAATGCAATGTTTCTAGTTAGTTATTCGCTAAGACATTAGGGATAATTAATTTAGGGAATTAGACAATCATAGCACTGGAAGGTGTATGATTATAATTTAGAGTCCACTATTAATTAGAGATGCGGGAGCTTATTGATTAATTAGAGGTTTAAGACTTTAATTTTAAAGGCTTGATAAACTCACTTGAATAATCACATAGCTATCAGTCTATATAACATGATGGCAATCTGATTAGTGAAACTAGGGTGGATTCTGTTTTTCCCACTTTCAATTGATATATTTTCGTACAATTCTCTTTCTGCTCTTTGTGACGATTTAGGTTGATTAGTAGTTAATTAGTTAATTCTCTTAATTTGATTGCTTAGATAATAATAGAATCTAATATAGGTTTAGTACTTAATTAATCCTTGTGGGATCGACACTCTATTCATCACTATATTACTTGATCTGACCCAGTACACTTGCTGGTAGAATTTGAGCTTATTTTTATATATATTTGCAAAGGGATCACTAGCTTTGCTTAGGAAGATGGATCGGTCCTCGGGCTATGGCTCGCCTTGCCGTGGAGGGAGGATGAAGGTCGTGGTCGGTCTACCTGTGAAAGAGGTCCTCACTCACTTGTATGGTGGGATGTTAGTTGTTATGCGAAATAGTAAATGAACAGAATGTATACGATGCGTGTATTTTCAAAAGCTAATGTTGTCATTTACATTAACTCGAAAGGTCTAAAGTGCAATGTAAATCTTGTAAAATAAAGTCCTAGGCTGATCTTCCACCACACTCGAAGTTTGAGCGAGCACAGCCTCGGAAAGCACTGGTTCTAGGTGAGGGCCCTGCGAAGATATCTATCATATATTGCATGTATGGTCCTCCACGAGCCTTCTTCCTAGACCTCTCCAGGGCGGCTTCGCTCAAGCGAGCTCCTGACCTCACCTCTGCAGCTTGGCGCGGGTCTGGGTGAGTTCCCTCCGAGGTTGTAGTTGGCCGACGAGTTCCTCATTCTGTGGAAGGTTGGTGATGTCCTGGTGAGCTAACGGACTATGTCGAGATGCGGGCAGGAGGCCGAGCAAGGCGTCCCTTACCAAGACGACAGAAAAATCTGCTTAGGACTCATCAACATGAATGACATCCTAATTTTTGAAAACTGCATGATGCATGTGTGTAGAGAAAAATAAATGCCTACGGCTTAATATAAATTGCAAGGTACATGTACATCACTCTCGAAATAGAAGAGACTCAAAGTGGCACGCAGGCCGACCTGATGGACTGTTTGTCGGAGTCGGATTGAAGGCTTGCATGGAGGCATAGCACGATGCATTGCTTGGTACTACAAGGACCGTGCTATCTATGGATGAGGGCTCCCGACTCAAGGGTGTGAATTCCTTGAAATCGAGCGAGGATCTTTGGGGGTGGCATAGCCGACTCGATCCGTTCCCTTACTCGGAACCTCTGACTAACCTAGCTTCCTATTTTAGCGCCCGTGGGATTTCGAACATGGTACCTAGAAACCCACTCGAATGATGCGATGCAAAATAAATGTGCGCGAAAAAAATGTGCTTAAAATAAATGTACGGAAAGCGATAAATAAACATGCAAGCAAGCAAATGGAATTGAGCCCGAACCCACTAAGGGATCCCCAGTGGAGTCGCCAAGCTGTGCGCACCCGAATTTAATCTCGTCGGGGCACGCATGCGCGAAGCCTATGCAACGCGGCTCGGGAGTGTCCACCTTCCCGGGGACGCGCGACGGACGCACGTGAGAAGGAGTCGCCACTTACTGTTTACGACCCGTAGGTCGAGGACCGTTGAGTCGCCCGGGTCTAGGGTACGGGGTACACCTAAATACTAAGGCAATGGTCATATGGAACCGAAAATTCCGGATTCGGGGGTTCTATTACGTGCGGGCCTATATCCCGCACGCCCTTTCGGTACTCTAGTTTGCTAGGCTTGCCGTTTTGTTTATTTACCGCGTGATTTAGGGTTGGACTTGACTCGCCCGTTTTGACACCGTAAAGTCGATGAATTGATCAAGTTAGGCCAAGAACCCAAAAGATGAGTAGGCTCGTGCATCGAGGAATCGGTTCACTATCCTAACGTTTACAGTTTGTCAAACCACAGCGGTTAACTCCCTGCGTGAACCGAAACCGCGAGTATTCGGGCTTACTCGTCTCTAGGCATTAATAGACCAACTTGACCGGTTCAACACTCGAACCTCTCGCTTGCCGATCGGAGATCCTTACAAATGAATGAATAGATGTACAAATAAGATCCTCACAATGTACACTCGAATAATTACAAAATACAACTGAATAAAGTAAATGGATCCCGATCGGTTTGCATTGGGTCAATATTCCGCTCCGGCTCACTGTGTGTTTGGAATGACTGATAAATAAATTAAGGCAACGCGGGCTCAAAGAGCCGGGGGTCAGGTCCAATCGAACCGACGGTTTGCAAGAGAACCGATTAGTTCCCACTGTAACCGTTGGACCGATTGTGCTCCCGGGTGATATCTAAACACGTTTCACACATCCAATCCAAATTGCCTTCCACATAGGCCATATTTGGAGTGTGATGGTGACTCGAGGCTAGATCCCATTCCGCACTCGGGTTGCACGCGCTCAGTGAGTTAGGAGGCGTTGGACCTCGTGTTCGGTGATTTGGGGCGTTGGACCCTGTGCAACACGTAACTTATGGGCTCGATCCCGAACAGCAACAAATCAGCAAAAGCAAATGGAAAACAGAAGAAAACTGATAAAACTGATGAAAAACAGACAATAACTGACAAATATAGGTAAATACAGACAAGTTGTATATTAAGTCAAATGTACGTGATTTAATCAGTTATTAGCCGGGGTTGATTAGCAAACAATGTATCTAACCTAGGCAAACAAAGAGGTAGGCTGGAATATGGTTCTACGCCGATTACATGCGTGGATTTGTTTTAAAACTTTATTTAGTGATGTGTCACTATGGTTTCACCGAATTAGCCAAACTTGTATTTTTTACTCTAGATTAGAACCTAGCATTCCACCTATCCATTATCTAATGTTTGATTAAGTCAAATGCATGATTAATCTAGTTCTTCGAGTTTTGCAGCGGCAATGAAAACGTCCACCACCAAATCTACAATAGGGGGGTAGAAACGCCGAAAGTGGACGAAATGGGCCGTACGAATGAAACTCGCACTCGAACGGGCCGCCCCTTTCCGTCCATAGATCGAGGTGTTTCCAACTCCCTAAAGCCTAGGATATCGGTGAATCACGGAATGACGACTATGCCCTTGAGTGGTAAAACATGCGATGGTCATATACAAATTAAAGATCGTGTGACACGAAGAGGTCTAAAGAGGACTCGAGCCGCCTCAAATTGGGCCCAGACTCGAGTCATAGTACGTGAGTACTTGCTAGACACGATTCTATTCGTGTTACACGTATCGATGTTTTGAAATTATGAGCTTTTAAGGAAAGGGGCATTTCCGCCGTTCCATGAACCATCAATGCGTTTACGAATTAATATTTAATTTGTCCAATTATTTAAGCCGAATGATTTCATTAACCAAATGACACGTCCCATTTCCCGTTCGTGGAATGGTTTAATGATTGAGACCTCAAACCTCAATTGTTATGGATCAATGAAATGATTGTTCGATATTAACGTACCTAGCATACGAATTAACATGAAACCAACGATTAAATGAAAATTGTGATTACAATCAATTCCAAGAATTGGTTTTGACCGTTTCTTGCATGTATAAAACATCAAACACGATGACAACGTACATTTTTTACATGGCCGGTGTCGCCATGATCTTAGGAACGCAATTAAACATACAAATAAGCACAAACACGATATTTAGAGGAATCGATAAAACGGCACCGACTCATGGGAAGCAAAAAATGTAAAAACTCGGGAAACGACTTGAGTCGGGGAAAGGAGGCCATCCATGACCCGAGGAAGCCAAGAGGGGCTCTCGGCCACCTCCCTTGGGGTGAGGTCGAGAGGCTCCTTTGGCTTGCCCGAGCCAACGAGATCTCCTCGACTCCGATTCAAGCTATTTCCCGACATGCTAGCACTATATACGATGAAGACATGCATAATACGATGTAAAAAACACATAAAAACATAAACTTGCATGCGAATCGGTCATGGACCGCCTTATCGCCCCACAAACGCAAAAAAAACGTAAAAGTCCTAACTTCTCTGAGTCGAGAATGATTATACCTAGCCCCGGGATGCGGGAAACGTCGAGGAAAGCCGGAAAAAGGGGCTTGGGAAGTCGGTTCTGCCCCCTGGAATGAACAGACCCGAATTGGTGCAGTCGGGTCGACTGGCAGACCCGACTGGCAGTCCGGCTTGTCGGGGCTGTACCGGTTGATCGGGGTGCCCTTTTCATGCGGGGCCGGTTGCGTTGGATTCCCAAGGGACTAAGAATCACACCTGCGGTGGTTTCGGGAGGAGAACACATGTAGATTTTCTGAAAATAAAAAACAAAGTCGGGTTAGCTAGCAGAAAACATTACCGACTGGGCGGAACTGACCCGACTGGGCAGGTTGGAAAGAAATGGTTGTCCCGGAGGCTCCCTGTGGTATTTCGCTGCAAGGTTGGTGGCATTGAACTCCTAACTGAGTGAGGATCACGGTGATATGTGGCTTGCAGTGAGATTCAACCCGAGCTTACCTGTATGTTCCTGCAAAGTTCAGGTCAAAATAGAAAACCAGAGGAACAGACCCGACTGGCACCCGATGAAGAAACGACTCTACGGGAGGCTTCCAGTGGTCTTTTGATGCAAGATCGGTGGCATTGGACTCCTCACTGACTGAGGATCATGCTTGCGGTGGTTTCATGAAGATTGGACATGTCGATTTTCCTGAGAGATGCAAAGAAAACCGGTAAAAACTGGAAAAAATCTGTGAAGGGAGAAAAGAGAGAAATGGCGGTGGTGCGTGGTTGAGCGGCTCTCGGCACGCGACCACCTTGTCACAGGGGAGAGTGAGGGTCATGAGGAACCCCTAGGAAATGATGGCACGACTCGCCATAGTCGTGAGGTAGTGGAAATGTCCGGGAAGCCCGGGAAGCCATGAAGACGCCTACGAAACCCGGTTCTGGACAGAGCTGGTTTGGGCCGTTGGGAGCTTCAAATCGCAAAACTAACACCAAAAATGGACTTGGGAGGTCGATTACATGTGGGATATGTAGTTTGTTTGAGGCTCGGATAAGTCGGGAAGGAAGAACTCGCCTAGAAACCAGGAAACTCCCTAGGGACCCGAATCTGGATTGGGCTAGGACTTGTGGCAAAACTAACACCGTAAATGGACTTGGAAGGTCGAATACGTGTGGGATATGAAGTTTGGTCAAGTTTGGATTGGGTTGGATGGCGGTCGCCGGAAAACGGTTGAGTTTTCGGGCAAACCGGCCTTGTATCCGGGCTGTTATGGGGCTGAGCGAAATCTGGAAAATGAGGGGAGTTTGGAGAGTGTTCTTGAGTGAGAAAGCTAGAGAGAGGTTGCAAGAAGAGTTGTGATTAAGTTAATGACCCAATGTACTTATAAAAGCAAGCTTAATGACAAGATTAAGTGGAGTTAAGTGCAATTAAGTGGTGCTTAGGGGATCCGAATTTTTGGAGGGAAGATTAGGGTGGGGAAGTTGTCTTGAAAGGTGATGGGAGGTGATGGATGGGAGAAGGGAAGTGATGGGTGTAAGAAGATATTTTGAAAATGTGTGGTGGAGGCTCATTTGGCTTGTCTTTAGAGGAGAGCCATGGCTTGCGGCTTGGCTTGGCTCAGCTTGGCTTGGCTGGCTCAAGGGTCCCACTTGACTAGGAGAAAAGCCGAAAGAAGCTCGAGGCTCGATTGGTCGTGCGTTCAATTTTCGTAGTTCGCTTGAACGACGAATTATCGATGTACGTGCGAATGCGATTTTAATGAGCCTAATATTGACATGCTCCGTGTAAGTGAATGCTCGGGTAGCCCAAGGACTCAAAAGCCGTTTTTGCTCCGTTTGGATGATCGGAGCGAAATTGTTCGTTTCTGTCGCATGTTCGCGCCTCTACGTGTTGTATTGCTCGTGTCAGTGTGCTTTGTGCTTTGGGCAGAACGGTTTACTCGTCAAACCCGGCTAGAGATCAATAACCGGAGACATCCTAGGAATCCGTGAACGGGGCTCTCTTAGTGTTTCCCAAGTGTTCTGATATGTTCGGAGACCACTGCGATCTCCGTTTGTCAGAAACGAGTCCTTAAGGTTTGCCGGGAGGCGCTCGTGACCATTGAAACGTCACTCGGGAGCTCAGTATGATTTGCTTGGTCCGAGCTGAAATGATTTCCTAGCCCCTGGGGGTTGTTGGGAGTGGGTGGTGCAAAGCTCGGACGTCAACATTTCCTCGAATGAGCTCTGAGCGCAAGATTACGCTTGAAATGGGACCTTTTGTTGCCGGAATGGTACTCAGGAAACCAAAATGGATAATGCAATGTGATCAGGGTTTATCTCCTCGGCCCTTGAGGTTCCTAGGATTGATTGGCACGGATTTCGTGCAACAACGAATTATCAAAAGGGTCTCTGGTTATGTTTCTGTGTAAAAATGACCCCTTTTTCCAGGTCGGGATCCACTCGGGAGACCAAGATGAGCTCCGAAACACAGTATGAATCATGTTCCTTAGTCTTGGTGACCTTTAGGCATGTGCAGGCCTATTTTCGTGTGCCGTTTATTTGTTCGTGGAACGGGCGTCCCGAGGACCCCGTTAAGAAGGCGTTTGTAAATGTTCGGGGGGTGCTCCGGCTTAAGCAGGAGACTTTCGAAATGTGCTCGGAGGTGCTATTGGTCATTTTGGTACCAAGATGGATTTTTAGAGTCCCATATTGAGTATCTTCTGACGCTCCGGTGATCTGTCGATGAATAGTGCTACAGTGTTGGCTTTTCTGTTTTGGGGCTTGTTGCTCGTCTGTTCTTACGACTGCCCCTCTTGGGCCTTTCTGGTGGTCCCTGCCATTTTCTGTGATCCATGCCCCGTAATTGCATGCTTGCCTCTACTGACCCGACTGTGAATAGTGGCCCGAGGTTCTGCTTGGTGTCCTTGTGTTAAGCTTGTCGAGTTGTGATCAAGCTTACCGGTGGTGCTCTCTACTGGAGTCGGTGGGCCAAAATGGGGTGCTGACACCCGCCACGAAATGCAGATGGCATATACTCTGGGACAGCATGATTGACCTCACCAATACTAGGTTCGAATACCGAGAGGTTGCTGAGAGATGAGGAACTCGCCGGCCAACCGCAACTTGGAGGGAACTCTCCCAAACCCGCGACAAGCTACAGAGATACGATCATGAGCTCGTTTGAGCGAACGCCGCCCTGGAGAGGTCTAGGAAAGGGCCTTATGAAGGCCCACACATGCACTCTAAGATAGATGTCTCCACAAGGCCCTCGCCTAGACCCAGTGCTTTCCAAGGCCGCGCTCGCTCAAACCCCGAGTGTGATGGCAAATCAGCTTAAGGCTCTATTTTACAAAATTTGCATTGAACTTTGAACCTTTCGAGTCAACGTGAATGACAACATTAGCTTTTGAAAACTCACGCATTTCATGCATCCTATCCATTTACTATTTTACACGACAATTAACACTACCACACGGTAGACAAAGTTGTGACCACCTTTGCAGGTGGACCTCTCATGGTCCTCACCCTTCCTCCACAGCGAGACGATCAGTAGCTCAAGGGCCAACCATCCAAGCAACACTAAATCCCCATTAATCCCGCGCATTCGATTACGTCATTGCATGGTTGAGCACACGTCCCTCCATGCTACAAGTGCTTCCATCAGCACAACTGAGTGTGCCCTTTCCGCGTCGTGCAAGCACACCCCTACCTTGTCCATGCACGCATCCTCGACACACCTTGTGCATGTCTCTCAGTGTGCTTGCATGACGCCTACCAGGCCAGTTCGCTCCCCTACGCAGTTGCATTCAAATTACGAATAGTTATTGTTCCTTCATTGCTTTTCTTCTTCCCATTGCAGGAAATAACTGACAAGAAGGCAACTTGAACCTTGAACGACCACAATCAGGACAATGAATACTTCCCGTCCAGCACCTTGGAACTTCGACACCGAATTCCAACCCTCCATCCGCAAAAGATCACAAGCAACAGCTCCGACAAACAGAGCATGGCCCTGGCCACCCGCCGCGAAAGTCACTAGCACGGTCACATCTCCGACAAGAGAATGATCCCTGCCCACCCTCCACTGTGGCCATCAACCAGCCACTGGGGCAACATGCACTCTTCCCTAAACTCTCTTTTACATTTATTTATATGCATTCCCAAACAAGCTCCCGGCATGAACGAACCCTTCACGGGCGCACTAGGACAGACCTGAAGACGCCCTGTTGGTTCTGTCGGAATTGTTCGATTCGTCTGTCCTCATGGGAACCGGCTCCTCGAGCCTCCCCTAGGACGGCTGCGCATGCCAACCCGCAATCGGAGAAAGTACACTATGTGGCCCCTAGCCATGGTCTGCCCATTCCATGGTGGCGATGACTAGATCTCGGAATTGAGTGTCCCCCACGCGCGGCACCCCATTCGTCGCACGTTGGACAAGGGGATTTTCCTATGGGTCCACTCCACATTTCTTGTCGCATATTACACCAATCAATCACCTAATGCATCACCTTCTTTGTCATCTCTCACAGGGACACGCCGGTCACAGGCGAAGAACGATACGCAGGTTCACATCTCCTTGAGAATTCCTCTCGGACCCTTTCCTCAAACTTCGACGAGGGAGGTTTCCGACGAATATGTACCCCCCACAAAGCCGAAGACAGAGACAATCGAACAAACCATTCAACCTCGACGCGTGCGTCTTCACCGAGATCGAGCGGCACCTCAGGGCAAATCGGGCCTTCCCCACTACAAAGACCCATCACCGACAACATGCAACGATAAGCGCCGAGGCAGGACACATTCGGCTTCAAGAGCGCCTATCCTCCAAAGGGCACCCTCCACGGGAGCAACAACGCATGATCGAGAGCGGCGATCGTACAAGACACCCGACACAGACCGCAAAGATCAAGGCATCCCCGTCCAACATTCACACGGAGGCAACCTTGGTCACCCACACTCCTGGGGTAATTTTGTTTTCTTTTTAGACGATAGGGGAAATGACTTGTAAAGTTTGCAAGGACAAAAGACGCGAAGTTCGGCTTTCCAGTGCACAATAATCAGACTTCTGAGAAAACCAGCCATCACAAAATTGGGCTAGGACAACGAAGTACATCAAGTCTCCACGGGGTGAAGCAAACAAAAGCAGCCTCGGTGATGCAAAGTCGAGGAGTTTCAAACAAATACAAGGGGCACAATACAGACCCCAGCTGCGAAAAAAAAAGAGCGAAAAGACACGGGAAAAACCCGCCAACAAAGAAGAGAAGAGAGAGAGAAAAGAAGCGGGAAAAACCAGCCAACAAAAAATGGGGCAACGCCGAGGTTCACCAAAAGCACCGACGCCCCTAATCCAAAAGAAATGAACAAATCTCGACAAAAAGGGAAGCGGCAGTCCCAACTCCTCGACGAAAACAGAACACCACGCACTCGGAATCCTTCGGACCCTTCGCCCTTGCAAACTCAAGAGACAAAAAAAAAATCGAGCCCGCTAGGTCGAAAACCCCTTTTCGGGGCGGCCTAGGCAAAAGTTAAGGCAAAAGAGAGGCGCAACCGAAAACCCCTTGGGGCGGTCGTGGCAAAAGGAGAGCTCATCCCCTTTAGGTTGAGAGGTATGGCCCTGAGGCGGGTAACCATGGCAAAAGGAGAGTAAAACGAGAGATAAACAAAACAGTCATCCTGGGCCTTCGCACACTGTGCGGACCAGGGTTCCCTAAGGGAAATGGCCAGGTTGTCTACTTCGACACGATCCCCGATCGGCTCCCCAACGCAGCTCAACCGTCCTAGGCGGTTTCTTCCTCAAGCACGGTGCACAAGCAGGCACCCCATCTAAGCACTTTGTAATAGCCTACAAGACAAGAAGTAGAAAGAAGAGGGGGGGGGTACATCTCACGGCAGGCGTGAACCCGTGTATCCTTTCAGCCTTGGGCAACGTGCTCCCCAAGCTTTCTCTTTTCTCTTTGTCATTGCACAACTCCAAAATGGGTCACAGCCACCCTTCAATTGGCCACCACAAAGCCAAAATCCTAGACATTTCTTTCCGGGAGTCTAGTCATAACACTCTGGAAATGACTAGACCGAGGTCTAACCAAATTTGAATAAAAATTCCCCGTGCAGGTTACAAATGCAGCCGCCCTACGGCACCCTGGTGAGAAGGGTCCTAAGCTCACGGGCGAGTCGAACAACCGACAGAGCCGCTTGGGCACCTTTGAGAACGTCTCGATATGCCCATGCAAGGCCAACAGGAGCCCCGGAGGCCTCGCATCGGGGCCTCTGAAAGTGGGACCCCCATTTACATCACTAAATCAAAAACTCTCCACGGGTCGCCCAGGCGACCCGAAACTGATGAGCATACGTCGCAAAGACATCCTTTTACCTGTGTTTACACATTGTTAGTAACCCCATGACTTACTGATAATGCTCGGATCACAGGTACGACAAACGCAAGAACTACGGCGGACTCTGATTTCCGACTCCTCGGGATACGTAGGCACTCTACCACAGAGTTCGAGTCCCTCATCGCACGACCGGGCATCCTTAGTGAACTACAATCGCCACTGCAACAGAGCCGGCATCCGGCAGAGCAACGAACAACCGCCCCAGTAGCAAAGCCGGCTTCCGCCAGGTCAAACACACCGACACCCCAGGGCAAAGCACCGACGAAACAACTTCATCGCGGCAGCAACACCAATCTACAGCAGATTTGCACCTTTGGGACAACATCAACCTTGGACACTCAACGCGCACCGCTGTCCACATGACTAACGAAGAGTTATGCTCTTCTCTGCAGATGCGCATGGAACCCCAAGGGGCATCTCCTCTGGGACGAATCCACGGCTACCTCACCGGACAGGTCGCGATCTCGAATCAAACAAGGGGAGGTCCTCTAAGGGTCACCTGACGTCGCAGCCTCGCGGCTCTTTCCCCTATCACGCAACAATTGGCATTTACGTCGCCCGAGCATGACCTCAATTCAGCATCAAACAAATCTCCTTCCTCAGCGCCCTGCGCCAGCACCTAACATGGACTCCTGCTCCTAGATTCCCTGCGCTCTCCTATCAAGCTAATAGTTTACCGCTTTCCACGGGCTTCGGCTTGGCAACTTACCTCTTTCCACGGGCTTCGGCCTGGCATTTTACCGCTTTCCACGGGTTTCGGCCTGGCAATTTACCGCTTTCCACGGGCTTCGGCCTGGCATTTTACCGCTTTCCACGGGCTTCGGCCTAATAGTTTATTGCTTTCCGCAGGCTCCAACCTTGCACAGCTTTGCGGGCTCAGGCCCCTCATCCACCACTTCATAATCTCCACCTCTCAACCATGCCACCATGTCGTGACAGGTCCGTGCACTTGCACGGTTTCTCCCACACACCCAAAACGGAGGAACAAACGACTACGGAGAGCGGCATCAGGAAGGTAGCCGGGGCCCAAATGGGTGCTTCTCATGATCTTTGGTTACATCCTCTAATCAAGCATGCGACCAAAGAGGGGCAAGCTGTCAGCACCCCATTTTGGTCCACCGGCTCCAAAGACAAGAATGTCGGGCCGAGACTCAAGCTTCTACTCATGAATTTGGCAACCAGGAGCGAACGTTCGAACATGAGGGCACGGACTACGGAAGAGAAGCAGTAATAGCTAGAAAAGCACAGAAGGGCAATCAGAAGAATGGATGAACAAGGAACCCCGAAAACAGCAGAAGCCGGCACTGTAGCACTATTCATCGACAGATCGCCGGAGCGTCAGAAGATATCCAATATGGGACTCTAAAAATTCTTGTTGGTACCAAAATGACCAATGGCACGTCCGAACGCATTTCAGAAGCCTCCTGCGTAAGCCGGGGCACTCCTGAACATTTGTAGACGCCTTCCTAAAGGGGCTCCCGGGACGCCCGATCTGCGGACAGGTAAATAGCACCCGAAAATAGGCCTGCACACACCCAAGGACCACCGAGACCATGGAACAGGATTCAGACTGCGATTCAGGGTTCATCTTGCTCTCCTGAGTGGATCCCGACCCGGAAAAAAAAGGGGCAATTTTCTAGAGAAAGACATAGCTGGAGACCCTTTTAACAAATCGTCAGTGCACGAAATTTTCGCCAATCAATCCCAAGGACCTCAAGGGCTTGGGAGATAAACCCCGATCCCATTGCATAATCCATTTAGGTTTCCCAAGTACCATTCCAGTAACAAAAGGGCCCCTTTCAAGGGGAATCTTGTGCTCAGAGCTCATTCGGAAAAATGTTGACGTCCGAGCTTTGCACCACCCACTCCCAATAACCCCACGGGCTAGGAAATCATTTCGGTTCGGACCAAGCAAGTCATACCGATCTCCCGAGTGACATTTCAATGGTCACAAACGCCTCTCAACAAGCCTTCGGGACTCATTTTTGACAAACGGAGATCACAGTGGTCTCCGAACACATCAGAACACTCGGGAAACACTAAGAAAGCCCCGTTCGCAGATTCCTAGGTCATCTCCGGTGTGCGCACCCGAATTTTATCTTGTCGGGGCACGCATGCGCGAAGCCTATGCAACGCGGCTCGGGAGTGTCCACCTTCCCGGGGACGCGCGACGGACGCACGTGGGAAGGAGTCGCCACTTACTGTTTACGACCCGTAGGTCGAGGGCCGTTGAGTCGCCCGGGTCTAGGGGTACGGGGTACACTTAAATACTAAGGCAATGGTCATATGGAACCGAAAATTCCGAATTCGGGGGTTCTATTACATGCGGGCCTATATCCCGCACGACCTTTCGGTACTCTAGTTTGCTAGGCTTGCCTTTTTTTTATTTACCGCGTGATTTAGGGTTGCACTTGACTCGCCTGTTTTGATACCGTAAAGTCAATGAATTGATCAAGTTGGGCCAATAATCTGAAAGATGAGTAGGCTTGTGCGTCGAGGAATCAGTTCACTATCTTTGCGTTACAGTTCATCGAACCGTGATGGTCGATTCCCTGCGCGAACCGAGACCACCAGTATTCGAGCTTACTCATCTCTTGGTAACAATAGGCCGACTTGACCGGTTCGACACTCGGACCTCTCGCTTGCCGATCGGGGATCCTTACAAATGAATGAATAGATGTACAAATAAGATCCTCGCAATGTACACTCGAATAATTACAAAGTATAACTAAATAAAGTATATGGATCCCGATCGGTTTGCATTGGGCCAATATTCCACTCCGGTCACCGTGTGTTTTGAATGACCGATAAATAAATTAAGGCAACGCGGGCTCAAAGAGCTGGGGGTCGGGTCCGATCGAACCGACGGTTTGCAGGAGAACCGATTAGTTCCCACTGTAACCGTTGGACCGATCAAGCTCCCGGGTGATATCTAAACACGTTTCACACATCCAATCCAAATTGCCTTCCACATAGGCCACATTTGGAGTGTGATGGTGACTCGAGGCTAGATCCCATTCCGCACTCGGGTTGCACGCGCTCAGTGAATTAGGAGGCGTTGAATCTCGTGTTCGATGATTTGGGGCGTTGGGCCTCGTGCAACATATAACCTATGGGTTCGGACCCGAACCGCGACAAATTAGCAAAAGCAAATGGAAAACAGAAGAAAACTAATAAAACTGATGGAAAAATAGACGACAATTGACAAATATAGATAAATTCAGACAAGTTATTAACCGGGATTTATTAGCAAACAATATACCTAACCTAGGCAAACAAAGAGGTGGGCTGGAATATGGTTCTAAGCCGATTACATGTGTGAATTTGTTTTAAAACTCTATTTATTCAGTGAGGTGTCACTGTGGTTTCACCGAATTAGCCAAACTTGTATTTTTGACTCTAGATCGGAACCTCGCATTCCACCTATCCATTATCTAATGTTTGATTAAGCCAAATGCATGATTAATCCAATTTTTCGTGTTTTGCAACGGAAATGAAAATGCCCGCCACCGAATCTACAATAGGGAGATAGAAACACCGAAAGTGGACGGAATAGGCCGTATGAATGAAACTCGCGCCCGAACGGGCCACCCCTTTTCATCCATAGATCGAGGTGTTTCCAACTCCCTAATGCCTAGGATATCGGTGAATCACGGAATGACGATTATGCCCTTGATCGGTAAAACGTGTGTAGTTCACATATAAATTAAAGATCGCGTGACACGAAGAGGTCTAGAAAAGACTCGCGCGTCTCGACTTGAGCCGCCTCAAATTGGGCCCGGACTCGAGTCATAGTACGCGAGTACTCGCTAGACACCGATTCTATTCGTGTTACACGTCTCGGTGCTTGGAAATTGTGAGCTTTTAAAGAAACGGGTATTTCCGCCGTTCCGTGAACCATCGATGCGCTTACGAATTAGCAATCAATTTATCCAATTATTTAGTACAAGTGATTTAATTAACCGAATGATACGTCATGTTTCTCCCATTTGTGAAATAATTCGGTGGTAGTGATCTTATATCGAGGAATTGTGGACTTAACGGATAACCTTCCACAAACTAACTCTCCTAGGAGGCGGCTAGCACATGATCAACGATAAAAACGCAAAATATGAATACACTCAATTCCAAGGGACGATTCCAAAGCAACGAAGGAGACCGTCCTAAACCCGAGAAGGGTCAAAGGGCACTCGGCCACCTCTCCAAGGGTTAGGCCGAGAGCTCTCCTTGACCCGACTTGGGTTATGGAGAGTCTCCTACGTCGATTCTAGCCGTACCTTGCATACATAATACACCGAGCACAATAATAACACATATTTTGGTGATAATGGAAGGAAACCGACGCCGCCAAGATCTCGAAACACAACCGAACACACAAACGAACACATACAATATATATATAAAGGAATCGGTAAAACGGCGTCGATTCATGCAATGGTAAAACGCGAAAACACGGGAACCGATCTTGGGAATATATAAACGACGTACATTTGCATGTGAATATATAAAAACTTGAACTTGCATGCATTTCGGTTTGTTAACCACTCTAACCCCCATAACAAACAAGTATCGAAGATCCTAGCTTCTCTAAGTCGTAGAGGAGTTTTACCTAGCCTCGGAATACAAGGAAAGAGTCGGAGAAGTGGCAAAGGGAGTTGGGAGACTCGGCTGGAACGAACAGACCCGAACCGGTGCAGTCGGGTCAACTGGCAGACCCGACTGGTAGTCTGGCTTGTCAGGGCTGTACCGGTTGATCGGGATGAAATTTTCGCGTGGGGCCAGTTGCGTTGGATTCCCGAGAGACTAAGGATCATGCCTGTGGTGGTTTCAAGAGGAGAGCATGCGTAGATTTTCCGGAAATCAAAAACAAAGTCGAGTCAGTAAAAAAAGGACAGACCCGACTGGCACCCGATGAAGAAACGGCTCCACAGGAGGCTCCCGGTGGTCTTTTGATGTAAGATTGGTGGCATTGGACTCCTCACTGACTGAGGATCACGGTGATAGGTGGCTCGTAGTGAGATTCAACCCGAGCTGACCTGTACGTTCCTGCAAAGTTCGGGTTAGAAAAGAAAACCACAGGAACAAACCCGACTGGTACCCGATAAAGAAACGACTCTACGGGAGGCTCCCGGTGGTCTTTTGATGCAAGGTCGGTGGCATTGGACTCCTAACTGAATGAGGATCACGCATGTGGTGGTTTCTTGAGGATTGCATGCCTATATTTTCCTGGAAGATGCAAAGAAAACCGGTAAAAATTGGAAAGATCCGAGAAGGGAGAAAGGAGAGAAATGGCGGAGGTGCATGGTTGAACGGCTCTCGGCACGCAACCACCTTGTCACGGGGGAGAGTGAGGGTCGTGAGGAACCCTTAGAAAGTGATGGCATGACTCGCCTTAGTCGTGAGATGGAGAAGACATTGAGGAAGCCCGGAATGCACCCGTGAAACCCGATTCTGCTCAACTCTGGAACGCGGGGTTGGAGGGTTCAAATGCAAAAACTAATCTCAGAAATGGACTTAGGAGGTCGAAAACATGTGGGATATGAAGTTTGGTTGAGTTTGCTTAAGTCGAGAGGGAAGAACTCGTTTAGAAACCGGGAAAACGCTTAAAGGACTGTTTCTGGACAGGGCTGGAACGAGGTGCTGGGAGCTTCAAATGAAAATTCTAAGGTTGGAAATGGACTTAGGAGGTCGAAAACATTTGGGATATGAAGTTTGGTTAAGTTTGCTTAAGTCGGGAATGAAGAACTCACCTAGAAACCGGGAAACTCCCTAGGGACCCGATTCTGAACTGGGCTGGGACTGCATGATGGAAGCTTCAAATGCCGAAACTAACACCGGAAATGGACTCGGGAGGTCAAGTAAGTGTGGGATAGAAGTTTGGTCAAGTTTGGTTCGGGTTGAGTGGCGGTCGCCGGAAAACGGTTGAGTTTTTTGGCAATTTTGGCCTTGAGCCGGGCTGTACTTGGGCTGAACGAAATGTTGGAGTTTGAGAGGAATTTGAGAGAGTTTTTGAGTGAGAAAGCTAGAGAGAGAGTGTGATGAGGATCATGGGCATGAGAATGAGGTTGATACACACGAGCTTGGAAGTCGGACTCGTGAAGAGGGAGCTGAAGCACAAGATCTTGGAGGCTTGCATGTTCCGAGTGGGCCAATCACACGGGCGAAGGCCAAACAAATCCAAAAAGCTATGGAGAGCTTGCTGATGGGCTTTTTGGGTCAAGAGGAGTCTAATTCAATTGGGTCTCCAAAGGCCTTTATTCACTTGACTTGCCATGAGATGCTGAAGATGGAATGAAAGACTGCCAACTATGCTAGATAGCTTTTATTTAGTTTCCTCTGTTATTTCTGGTTTTAGGAAACTAAGGATATTCCAGTTGCCTAGTTTGTCAGTTTCCAGTTTCTCCTAAGCTTATATAAAGGAGGCTGAGTAGCTGATCAGAGGTAGATTATTCTGGTATTTTGGTGAGATTTTCTCCATTGTTCTTCATTGAACTCCTTCGAACGAGCAAGTGTGACAGCTTGTGATTGTTCGGTACACTTTGATATTATTGGTTCTTGCTTCTTCATAAACAACGGGTCAATAATCCTTGTCTTGATATTGTTGGTTCTTGTTTCTCTATAAACAACGGGTCAATAATCCTCTTTATCTAAATCTGTGTTTGGCGATCTAGGAATCGATTCAAGTTGGTCGTCGGGTTTCACAATCCTTCGTGAGGTCCGTATCATTTTGGTATCAGAGCATCAGGCTCCAAATCAGGTTTATCCTATCCTTTACGTTTCAATTCGTTGAATTTCATTCCATCTAGCTTGTTCATTCTGGATTGACAAGTAGCCAAAAAAAAAAGGGACAGCAAAAAAAAAATTCGGCCAAAAAAAAAAGATAGAGCTGAAAAAAAAAACAGAAAGAAAAAAAAAAGTCGTCGGTGTCAATTTGATCCGGATTCTTTGCATCAGAGTATTCTAAAGTTGTTATTTACCTTGTTGTTGATCTGCGTTGATTTTGCTCTCATAATTACCCTATACCTGATCTTCCATATTCCCTTCCCTATATCATCCTCCATATCTTTCCATCCATCTATTACTCTGATATATTCCTTTCTTCATTCCTAAAAAAATCTTTCCTTGGTTAACTTTCCTTTAGCCATTTATTTCCCTGTTAGTTTGTGTTCAAGTTAGGGCCAATATATTAATTGCTGTTTTGAATTATTATGAGCTAGTTGCCTTTGATTTGTGAGTTGCTGAGTTCTTTAAAGAACTTTCAGGAGGAAATTAGAGTGGAAAGAGGCAAGAGTGGTGAGCGTATCAGAGGGAAAAAGCCATTGAACTGAGCGAAACACGAGTGTTGAGTGACGATAATTTGAGGGCAAACACGTGAGCGAGTGGTTGTGAGGTCCTAACACCAATTTTCTTTTCATAGTGCAAACATGAGCTTCGCAGGAAAAGGCAATGAATCTACAACCGGGGATGGAAGTAATGCCGGCCAGCAAGATGTTGCTTTTACTTTGAAAGCCATGCAACAACAATTCGAGAGATTGGAAGTTGTTTTTGGAGATATCCGTGATAGAATGGCCCGGCAAGATCAACGAATTGATCAAATGCAGAGGGAGCAACCCAGGCAGCATGTGCGAACTCCCAATGCAAGGAGACTAATCCGCCAGCCGGCGAATCCTCATGATGAAGAAGATGAAGATTATGAGGAAGATGATGAAATTGCATCCGTGGGAAGTGTGAGGAGAGCCAGAGGAGTTAGGAATGAGGGGCGAAGACATGGTAGGCGAGATCAAGCAATTAGAGATGGAGTAGATAGGAATATTGGGAGTATTAAAATGACGATACCACCTTTTCAAGGGAGGAATGACCCTGACGCTTTTATCGAGTGGGAGAGGAAGGTGGAGCTTGTATTTGATTGTCATAATTACTCGGAAGAGAAAAAAGTGAAGCTTGCAGCGGTGGAATTCACTGATTATGCCATCGTTTGGTGGGAAAAATTGGTTAAGGAAAGAAGAAGGAACCATGAAAGGCCTATTGAGACCTGGGAGGAGATGAAGACTGTCATGCGGAGGCGATTTGTTCCCTCGTATTACTATCGCGATTTGCATTTAAAATTGCAAAGTCTAAGGCAAGGGACGAGGAGCGTGGAAGACTACCACAAGGAGATGGAAATAGCTTTGATTCGGGCAAACATTGAAGAAGATGAAGAGGCAACTATGACCAGGTTTTTATGTGGTTTGAACTGAGAAATTGCTAATGTGGTGGAGTTGCAACATTATGTGGAGATAGAAGAGATGGTTAGCATGGCCATGAAAGTAGAACGGCAACTCAAGAGAGGGAGACCAGCCAAGCATGAGGGCGGTTCTTATTCGGGATCTTCAAATTGGAAGTCGAAATGGGGTGCCAGCTCAAGACCAGTAGAGAAACCCAAATCGAATGCTGAAAAGAGCATGAGCAAGAGTCAAGGGGACAACAAGGAGAGAGGTAACTCTACATCCCAACCTCAAAAGAATAGAGATATCAAATGTTTTCGGTGTTTGGGGTCTGGGCATATTGCTTCTCAATGTCCAAATAAAAGGGCAATGATCATGCTGGATAGTGGGGAAGTTGAAACTGAAGAGGAGGAAAGTGATTCAATGCCAACACAAGATGATTCTAGTAGTGATTATGAATATGCTGCTGAGGGGAATGCCTTAGTAATCATGCGAGCACTGAATGTACAAATTAAGGAAGAAGAGAGAGATGATGTGCAAAGGGAAAATATATTCCACACTAGATGCCAAGTGAAGGATCGGGTATGTAGTTTGATTATTGACGGAGGTAGCTGTGTGAATGTGGCTAGTAAGTTACTTGTTGACAAGTTGGGATTGCGTACATTGAAGCATCCTAGGCCATATAAGCTGCAATGGTTGAATGAAAGTGGAGAAGTGAAGGTGAACAAGCAAGTTCTGGTTTCCTTTACAATTGGGAGATACAAGGATAAAGTTCTTTGTGATGTAGTGCCCATGCATGCTAGTCATATATTGCTTGGGAGGCCATGGCAGTTCGATAGACAGGCAATACATGATGGGTATAAGAATCGATACTCTTTTGTCAATGATGGTAGAAAGGTGACACTTGTTCCATTGACACCTTATCAGGTGTATGAGGATCAGCTCCGAATCAAGAGATCAATTTGTGAGAAAAGTGATGTAGAAGCTGAGATTGAAAGAAAAAAAGAGAGTGAGCAAGTGAGAGAGGAAACTGGTAAGACTAGAGAGAAAGAAATTCGAGATAGTAAAAAGAAAGAGAGTTCAGCTATAGATGAGAGGAAAGAGTTAGTTGAGAGAAAAGAGAAAAAAGAGAGTTTCTATGCAAAAGAAAGAGAGATCAAGAGTGCATTCAAAGCTAATCGCCCAATGATCTTGTTTGTTTACAAGGAGGCTTATTTTTCTGACCTTAATTATTCTTTGCCAAGTTGTGTTACCTCTCTTTTGCAGGAGTTTGGAGATGTCTTTCCCACGGAATTACCCAATCGTTTGCCACCAATAAGGGGAATTGAGCATCAAATCGACTTTGTGCCAGGAGCCGCAATTCCGAACCGGCCAGCATATCCAACTAATCCGGAGGAGACAAAGGAACTTCAAAGGCAAGTGGACGAGCTTTTAGCTAAAGGGCATGTGCGTGAGAGCATGAGTCCTTGTGCGGTCCCGGTGTTGCTGGTGCCAAAGAAAGATGGTACTTGGCGAATGTGTGTTGATTATCGCGCTGTAAACAAAATCACGGTAAAGTATCGACATCCCATTCCTCGATTAGATGACATGTTGGATGAATTGCATGGTTCCACGTTATTTACAAAAGTAGATTTGAAAAGTGGATATCATCAGATTAGGATGAAAGAGGGTGATGAGTGGAAAACGGCTTTCAAAACAAAACATGGCTTGTATGAGTGGTTAGTTATGCCATTCGGATTAACTAATGCGCCTAGTACTTTCATGAGGCTCATGAATCATGTTTTGCGTGCTTTCATTGGAAAATTCGTGGTTGTATATTTTGATGATATCTTGGTGTATAGTAAGAGCTTGAAGGATCATATTCATCATTTGCGATGCGTGCTTCAGGCATTGAGACATGAAAAATTATATGCTAACTTGAAGGTGAAAGCAATTAAGGATTGGCCGACGCCGAAATCCGTAACCGAGGTAAGAAGTTTTCATGGTCTAGCCAGTTTTTATAGGCGATTTGTGCGGGATTTTAGTACTTTGGCTGCTCCATTGACGGAAGTGGTTAAGAAAGATATAGGTTTCAAATGGGGAGTAGAGCAAGGGCAAGCATTTAATTTGATTAAGGAAAGGCTTTGTTTTGCACCCTTATTGGTTTTACCTGATTTTTCGAAAACTTTCGAGATTGAATGTGATGCTTCCAGGATTGGTATAGGTGCTGTTTTGATGCAGGAAAAACGACCGATTGCCTACTTTAGTGAGAAGCTAAATGGAGCCGCTTTGAATTATTCTACATATGACAAGGAACTCTATGCTTTGGTCCGCGCTTTGGAGACGTGGCAGCACTACTTGTGGTCGAAGGAATTTGTCATACACACGGACCACGAATCATTGAAGCATTTGAAAGGGCAAAACAAGCTGAATTGGAGACATGCCAAATGGGTCGAATTCATACAGATGTTTCCATACGTGATTCAGTATAAGCAAGGAAACGAAAATGTGGTAGCTGATGCATTATCACGGAGGTATGTACTTATCTCTACTCTAAATGCTAAATTTCTTGGGTTTGAACATCTTAAGGAGTTGTACATGCAAGATTCTGACTTTGGTGTTATATATAGTGCATGTGAAAAGGGTGCACTTGGTAAGTTCTATAAGCACGATGAATTCTTATTTAGGGAGAATAAGCTGTGCATTCCTAATTCTTCTATGCGTGAATTACTTGTGCTTGAGTCGCATGGGGGAGGTCTTATGGGTCATTTCAAGGTAGTTAAGACTTTGGATATTTTGAGAGAACATTTCTTTTGGCCGCATATGAAGAGAGATGTGGAGAGAATTTGCTCTAAATGTATTACTTGTAAGAATGCGAAATCAACAGTCAAACCCCTTGGAATGTATATGCCTTTACCTGTTCCTAATGAACCTTGGACTGATATATCCATGGATTTCATCCTAGGATTGCCTAGGTCTAATAAAGGACGAGATTCCATTTTCGTAGTTGTGGATCGATTTTCTAAGATGGCTCATTTTATTCCATGTCGCAAAACTGATGATGCCACACATATTGCTGATTTGTTCTTTAGGGAGGTAGTGCGATTGCATGGGATACCTAAGACCATAGTTAGTGATTGGGATGCTAAGTTCTTGAGTCATTTTTGGCGCGTCCTGTGGGGAAAGTTAGGAACTAAATTGTTATTTTCAACTACTTGTCATCCCCAAACGGATGGGCAAACCGAGGTGGTTAATAGGACATTGTCCACTCTTCTTCGTACAGTCATAAAAAGGAATTTGAAGTCTTGGGAAGATTGTATACCGTTTATTGAGTTTGCTTATAATCGTACAGTACATTCTTCTACTAACTTTTCACCATTTCAGATTGTGTATGGTTTTAATCCATTAACACCTTTGAATCTAATTCCTTTGCCTATGAGTGAGATTTCTAGTCTTGACGGAAAGAAAAAGGCAGATATGGTGAAAAAGATTCATGAAGAAGCGAGGCAACATATCTTGAAGAAGAATAAACAATATGCTGAACGTGCCAACAAGGGACGGAAGAAAGTGATTTTTGAGCCAGGAGATTGGGTGTAGGTTCATATGAGGAATGAAAGATTTCCAAACCAACGGAAATCCAAATTGAGTCCACGAGGAATTGGACCATTCCAAGTCGTAGCCAAGATAAACGATAATGCCTATAAAATAGATTTACCAGGTGAGTATAATGTTAGCCCAACTTTTAATGTTTCTGATCTTTCTCCGATTAATGTAGGTTTCGATTCGAAGACGAATTCTTTTGAAGAGAGGGAGAATGATGAGGATCATGGGCATGAGAATGAGGTTGATACACACGAGCTTGGAAGTCGGACTCGTGAAGAGGGAGCTGAAGCACAAGATCTTGGAGGCTTGCATGTTCCGAGTGGGCCAATCACACGGGCGAAGGCCAAACAAATCCAACAAGCTATGGAGAGCTTGCTGATGGGCTTTTTGGGTCAAGAGGAGTCTAATTCAATTGGGTCTCCAAAGGCCTTTATTCACTTGACTTGCCATGAGATGCTGAAGATGGAATGAAAGACTGCCAACTATTCTAGATAGCTTTTATTTAGTTTCCTCTGTTATTTCTGGTTTTAGGAAACTAAGGATATTTCAGTTGCCTAGTTTGTCAGTTTCCAGTTTTTCCTAAGCTTATATAAAGGAGGTAGAGTAGCTGATCAGAGGTAGATTATTCTGGTATTTTGGTGAGATTTTCTCCATTGTTCTTCATTGAACTCCTTCGAACGCGCAAGTGTGACAGCTTGTGATTGTTCGGTACACTTTGATATTATTGGTTCTTGTTTCTTCATAAACAACGGGTCGATAATCCTTGTCTTGATATTGTTGGTTCTTGTTTCTCTATAAACAACGGGTCAATAATCCTCTTTATCTAAATCTGTGTTTGGCGATCTGGGAATCGATTCAAGTTGGTCGTCGGGTTTCACAATCCTTCGTGAGGTCCGTATCAGAGTGCAAGAGGAGTTGTGATTAACTTAATGACCCAAGAGGCTTATATAGGAAGGCTAATTATGTAAAATTAGTGAAATTAAGTGCAATTAGAGGGGGGGTGCTTAGGGCATCCGAATTTTTAAGAGGGATTAGAGAGGGGAAGTTGTCTTGAAAAGTTGATGGGAGGTGATGGATGGAAGAAGAGAAGTGATGGGGTGTAAGAGATATTTTGAAATGGGTGGATGGGAGAGAGTTGGCTTGCTTTTAGCCACCCCTAGAGAGAAGCCATGGCTTGCGGCTTGGCTTGGCTCGGCCAGCTCAAGGGTCCTACTTGACTAGAAAGAAAGCCGAAAGAAGCTCGGGGCTCGATTGGTCGCGCGTTTGATTTTCGTGGCTCGTTTGAACGACGAATTATCGATGTATGTGCAAATGCGATTTTAATGAGCCTAATATTGACATGCTCCGTGTGAGTAAATGCTCGGGTAGCCCGGGCACTTGAAAGCCGGTTTTGCTCCGTTTGGATGATTGGAGCGAAGTTGTCCGTTTCTGTCGCATGTTCGCGCCTCTACGTGCTGTACCGCTCGTGTTGGTGTGCTTTGTGCTTTGGGCAGAACGGTTTACTCACCGACCCCGGCTAGAGATCGATAATCGAAGATGACCTAGGAATCCGCGAACGGGGCTTTCTTAGTGTTTCCCGAGTGTTCTGATGTGTTCGGAGACCACTGTGATCTCCGTTTGTCAAAAATGAGTCCCGAAGGCTTGTCGGGAGGCGTTCGTGACCATTGAAACATCACTCGGGAGATCGGTATGACTTGCTTGGCCGAACCGAAATGATTTCCTAGCCCCTGGGGGTTGTTAGGAGTGGGTGGTGCAAAGCTCGGATGTCAACATTTTTCCGAATGAGCTATGAGCACAAGATTCCCCGTGAAATGGGCCCTTTTGTTACTGGAATGGTACTCGGGAAACCTAAATGGATTTTGCGATGCGATCGGGATTTAACTTTCGAGGCCCTGAGGCCCTGGGATTGATTGGCTCAAATCTCGTGCACTGACGATTTTTTAAAAGGGTCTCCGGCTATATCCTTCTATAGAAAATGACCCCCTTTTCCCGGGTCGGAATCCACTCGGGAGACCAAGATGAACCCCGAAACACAGTCTGAATCCTGTTTCATGATCTTGGTGGTCTTTGGGTGTGTGCAGGCCTACTTCCGGGTGCCGTTTATTTGTTCGTGGATCGGGCGCCTCGGGAGCCCTGTCAGGAAAAGCGTCTGTGAGAGTTCGGGGGTGCCCCGGCTTAAGCAGGATGCTTCTGAAATGCGCCCGGATGTGCCATTGGTCACTTTGGCACCAAGAGCGATTTTTAGAGTCCCATATTGGATACCTTCCGACGCTTCGATGATCCGGTGATAAATAGTGCCATAGTGCCAGCTCTTGTTACTTCGGGGATCGTCGTCTGTTTACTCTTCCGATTGCCCTCCTGTGCTTTTCCAGTGGACCCTGCTTCTCTCCTGTAATTCATGACTTCGTGCCAGCATGTTCGCCTTCGATTTCCCGATCGTGAATAGTGACCTGAGCTTTGATCAGAAGTCTTCTGTTGGAGCCGGTGGACCAAAATGGGGTGCTGAATGCTTGCCCCTCTTTGACTACGTGCTCGAGTAGAGGGTGCAGCCAAAGATTACGAGAAGCAACCCTTTTTCATTCCGGTGACCGCTTCGACCTCTCTCCTAATGGCCGCTGGTTCCTAAGCTTTGGATGCGTGGGAAGAAATTAAGCATACGTACCTAAATGTATTGAACAGATGTCGGAATCAGTGAATAGGAAGAAGGGGAATCAGACTTAAAGCAATCAATTGCGGGTTCATGGAAAGTAAAGGCACGGGTTTATGGGCTAGTGCGGTGGAGGAAAAGTAAGGACACGGGTTTATGGGCCCGTGCGGTGCAGGGAAAGTAAGGACACGGGTTTATGGGCCCGTGCGGTGCAGGAAAAGTAACGACACGGGTTTATGGGCCCGTGCGGTACAACGAAAGTAAAGACACGGGTTTATGGGCCCGTGCGGTGCAGGAAAAGTAAAGACACGAGTTTATGGGCCCGTGCGGTGCAGCGAAAGTAAAGACACCGGTTTATGGGCCCGTGCGGTGCAGGGAAAGTAAAGACAGGGATTTATGGGCCCGTGCGGTGCAGGGAAAGCAAAGACACGGGTTTATGGGCCCGTACGGTGCAGGAAAAGTAAAGACACGGGTTTATGGGCCCGTGCGGTGCAGGGAAAGTAAGGACACGGGTTTACGGGCCCGTGCGTTACAGGAAAAGTAAGGACCGTGCGGTGTAGGAAAAGTAAAGACACGGGTTTATGGGCCCGTGCGGTGCAGGAAAAGTAAGGACACTGGTTTATGGGCCCGTGCGGTGCAGGGAAAGAAAGGACACTGGTTTATGGGCCCGTGCGGTGCAGGGAAAGAAAGGACACTGGTTTATGGGCCCGTGCGGTGCAGGGAAAGTAATCACACGGGTTTATGGGCCCGTGCGGTGCAGGAAAAGTAAAAACACGGGTTTATGGGCCCCGTACGGTGCAGGGAAAGTAAAGACACGAGTTTATGGGCCCGTGCGGTGCAGGAAAAGTAAGGACACTGGTTTATGGGCCCGTGCGGTGCAGGAAAAGTAAGGACACTGGTTTATGGGCCCGTGCGGTGCAGGGAAAGTAATCACACGGGTTTATGGGCCCGTGCGGTGCAGGAAAAGTAAAGACACGGGTTTATGGGCCCGTGCGGTGCAGGGAAAGTAAAGACACGAGTTTATGGGCCCGTGCGGTGCAGGTAAAGTAAAGACAGGGATTTATGGGCCCGTGCGGTGCAGGGAAAGTAAAGACACGGGTTTATGGGCCCGTACGGTGCAGGGAAAGTAAGGACACTGGTTTATGGGCCCGTGCGGTGTAGGAAAAGTAAGGATCGTGCGGTGTAGGAAAAGTAAAGACACCGGTTTATGGGCCCGTGCGGCACAGGAAAAGTAAAGACACGGGTTTATGGGCCCGTGCGGTGCATGAAAAGTATGGACACGGGTTTATGGACCCGTGCGGTGCAGGGAAAGTAAAGACACGGGTTTATGGGCCCGTGCGGTGCAGGGAAAGTAAGACACGGGTTTATGGGTCCGTGCGGTGCAGGAAAAGTAAAGACACGGGTTTATGGGCCCGTGCGGTGCATGAAAAGTAATAACCGTGCGGTGCAGGAAAAGTAAAGACACGAGTTTATGGGCCCGTGCGGTGCAGGGAAAGTAAGGACACGGGTTTATGGGCCCGTGAGGTGCAGGAAAAGTAAGGACACGGGTTTATGGACCCGTGCGGTGCAGGAAAAGTAACGACACGGGTTTATGGGCCCGTGCGGTGCAGGAAAAGTAACGACACGGGTTTATGGGCCCGTGCGGTGCAGGAAAAGTAAAGACACGGGTTTATGGCCCGTGCGGTGCATGGAAAGTAAAGACACGGGTTTATGGGCCCGTGCAGCGCAAGATGGTGGTAGTGAAGTGCATGGAATGCAAGAGTAAAGATCAGTGTTAAGGAATAGCGCTTAGCGCTGAAAGGACAGTTCGCTTGACACTCAGCCAATATCACACTGGGGTGATGCAGTGGTGATCATGGCTTGCGAATCGTCGTGTGACCGAGGTGCTTGTTTGATGACGGTGTCATGCCTAGCCCCGAGGTCTTTGATTTGTCGAGGACCGGTCTCGCGCCGAGGTGCCTGCTTCGCTGAGGATGCCCCGTTCGTGCGATGAGGGACTCGAGCTCTGGGGTAGAGCGCCTACGTATCCCGAGGGGTCGAAAATCAGAGTCCGCCGTAGTTCTTGCATTTGTCGTACCTGTGATCCTGACATCATTAGTAAGTCATGGGTTTACTAGTGATATGTAAGCACAGGTAAAAGGAAGTATTTGCAACGCATGCTCTTCAGTTTCGGGTCGCCTTTGCGACCCGTGGAGAGTTTTTGCTTTGGTGATGCGAATGGGGGTCCCGCTTTCAGAGGCCCCGATACGAGGCCTCCGGGGCTCCTGTTGTCCTTGCATGGGCATATCGAGACGTTCTCAAAGGTGCCCAAGTGGCTCTATCGGTTGTTCGACGCGCCCGTGAGCTTAGGACCCTTCTCATCAAGGTGCCAAAGGGCGACAGCATTTGTAACCCACATGGGGAATTTTTGTTCAAATTTTGGTCAGACCTCAATCTAGTCATTTCCAGAGTGTTATGACTAGACTCCCGGAAAGAAATGTCTAGGATTTTGGCTTTGTGGTAGCCGATTGAAGGGTGGCTGTGACCCATTTTGGAGTTGTGCAATGAGAAAGAGAAAAGAGAAAGCTTGGGGAGCACGTTGCCCAAGGCTGAAAGGATACACAGGTTCACGCCTGCTGTGAGATGTACCCCCCTTCTCTTCTGTCATTCGGTTGGTGTTGAATGTCTTGAACTGTTTGGATTGCGTGCTTGGTCACCCGCTGTGCTTGAAGAAGAATCCGCCTTGGACGGTTTAGTTCGGTAGGAGAGCCAATCGGGGATTATGTTAGAGTAGATAACCTAGCCATTTCCCTTGGGGATCCCTGGTTCGCGCAGTGTGCGAAGGCCCAGGGTGACTGTTTTGTTTATCTCTCATTTTATTCTCCTTTTGCTACGGTCACCCGCCTCGGGGCCGTACCTCTCAACCTAAAGGGGATGAACTCTCCTTTTGCCACGACCGCCTGCCGCGGGATTTTTAGTCGTGTCTCAGTTTTACCCTAACTTTTGCCTAGATCGCCCCAAGGGGTTTTCGACCTAGCAGGCTCGATTCTTTTGTCTCTCGAGTTTGCAAGGGCGAAGGGTTCGAATAATTCGACCTCCAAGTGCGTTACGTTCTGTCTCCATCGAGGAGTTGCGTCTGCTGCTCCCCCTTTTTGTCGAGGTTTGTTGATTTCTTCTTTGAATTGGCGGTGCCGGAGTTTTATATCTCGGCGGTGCCTTGTTTTGTTCATTGGCGGGTTTTTCCCGCATCTTTTCTCTCTCTCTTCATTGGCGTGTTTTTCCCGCTTCTTTTCGCTCTGTTTTTTTTTCTTGCAGCTGGGGTTTGTATCGTGTCCCCATGTGTTTGTTTTACTTTTCTCGACTTTTTCGTTGTTACGGGTGCTTTGATGCGCTTTGCCTCGCGGAGACTTGGTGTTTGTTCTTCATGCATTCGGAAGCCGAACTACGTGTTCTTCGTCATTGCAATCTTTACAAGTGATTTCCCTTGTTGTCTAGAGAAAGAAAATGCAAAATTGCCCTAGGGAGTGTGTGACCGAGGTTGTCCTGATGCTTGCTGTGGAAGATGCCCATTCTTGATGCGGATGACTAGGAGCGTTCCAGTGTCGTTTGTTGGAGTGACCCACTATGGCGACCTCAGGGCGAACTTTAACTAGGGATGCCCCAGCGTACGTCGCTTGGAAATGTTCATCGTGGCCGGATGATGTTCGAGGTGGTCTCGGTCTGAATGATGAACGTGAATGCCATAATCTTCATTGTTAATGTGACCTGTGGTGGGCGCCTTGTACAAACATCGTCCCCGATCGTGCTTGTGGCTCTAGCATCAATTGTACGCTGGAGAGGTGTGCTCTTGAAACCGATGGGCATGCTTGTTTGTCGATTGAGACGGTTGCGCTGAAGGTATGTGGCTCGTTCGAACGCTTCCGTCGTCAGCTTCATAGGGGGTACCTCCTTGTCGGGCCCTTCCCTGCTGAAGTATAGGAAGAAAGACCCGATAGGAGTTCTCGAGGAGGTGTGAAACTGCGCATCGCTCTTCGCCCGCGACTGGCGTGTCCCTGTGAAGGATGACAAAGAGGATGATACATTAGGCGATTATGCGATGGAATATGTGGTAAGAAATGTAAGGTGTACCCATGGGAAATTTCTTCGTCCAGCGCGCGACCCATGGGGTGCCGTGCGTGGGGGACACTCAATTCCGAGATCTAGTCATCACCACCCTGGAGTGGGCAGACCGTGGCTAGGGGCCACATAGGTGTACTTTCCCCGATTGCGGGTTGGCATGCGCAGCCGTCCTAGGGAAGGTTCGAGGAGCCGGATCCCATAGGACAGACAAATCGAACAATTCCGACAGAACCAACAGGGCGTCTACGAGGCTATCCTAGTGCGCCCGTGAATGGTTCGTTCCTGCCGGGAGCTTGTTTGGGAATGCATATAAATAAATGTAAAAGAGAGTTTAGGGAAGAGTGCATGTTTCCCCAGTGGCTGGTTGATGGCCACAGTGGAGGGTGGGCAGGGATCATTCTCCGGTCGGAGATGTGACCATGCTAGTGACTTTCGCGGCTAGTTGGCAGGGCCATACTCTGTTCGTCGGAGCTGTTGCTTGTGATCTTTTGCGGAGGGAGGGTTGGGATTCGGTGTCGAAGTTCCAAAGTGCTGGACGGGAAGTATTCATTGTCCTGATTGTAGTCGTTCAAGGTTCAAGTTGCCTTCTTGTTAGTTATTTCCTGCAATGGGAAGAGGAAAAGTAATGAAAGAACAAGAACTATTCGTAATTTGAATGCAACTGCGTAGGGGGGCGAACTGGCTTGGTAGGCGTCATGCTAGCACACTGAGATAAATGCACAAGGTGTGTCGAGGATGCGTGCATGGGCAAGGTAGGGGTGTGCTCGCACGACGCGAAAAGGGCACGCTCAGTTGTGTTGATGGAAGCACTTGTAGCATGGAGGGACGTGTGCTCAACCATGCAATGACATAATCGATTGCGCGGAATTAATGGGGAGTTAGTGTTGCTTGGATGGTTGGCCCTTGAGCTACTGATCGTCTCGCCGTGGAGGAAGGGTGAGGACCATGAGAGGTCCACCTGCAAAGGCGGTCACAACTTTGTCTACCCTGTGGTAGTGTTAATTGTCGTGTAAAACAGTAAATGGATAGGATGCATGCAATGCGTGAGTTTTCAAAAGCTAATGTTGTCGTTTACATTGACTCGAAAGGTTCAAAGTACAATGCAAATTTTGTAAAATAGAGCCTTAAGCTGATTTGCCACCACACTCGGGGTTTGAGCGAGCGCGGCCTCGGAAAGCGCCGGTTCTAGGCAAGGGCCTTGCAGAGATATCTATCCTAGAGTGCATGTGTGGGCCTCCTCGAGTCCTCTTCCTAGACCTCTCCAAGGCAGCGTTCGCTCAATTAAGCTCCTGACCGCATCTCTGCATCTTGGCACGGGTTTGGGAGAGCTCCCTCTAAGGTGGTTGGCTGGCGAGTTCTTCATCTCTCAGCGACCTCTCGGTGATCGAACCTAGTGTTGATGAGGTCGATCATGTTGTCCCGGAATATACCCCATTCGCGTTCTGTGGCAGGTCGGAGAGGTCCTCGTGTGTTGGCGGACTTTGTCGAGGCGCGGGTAGGAGGCCGAGCAAGGCATCCCTTACCAAGGCGATAGGGAAATCCGTTTAGGACTCGTCAAGAAGAATGACATCCTAATTTTTGAAAACTGCACGATGAATGTGTACGTAGAGAGTAAATGCCCACGGCTTAATAGAAATTACATGTACATCGCTCTTGAAATGGAAAAGACTCAAATGGCTTGCAGGCCGACTCGATGGACTGTTGTCGGAGTCGGGTTGAAGGCTTGCATGGAGGCATAACACGATGCATGGTTCGGTGCTAAGAGGATCGTGCTATCTATGGATGGAGGCTCCCGACTCAAGGGTGTGAATTCCTTGAAATCGAGCGAGGATCTTTGGGGGCCGGTTCGGTAGCATAGCCGACTCGATCCGTTCCCTTACTCGGAACCTCTAACTAACCTAGCTTCCTATTGTGGCTCCTGTGGGATTTCGGATGAGGCACCTAAAGCTAGCATGATATGCAATGCATGCGTGAAATAAATGTGCGTAAGTAGATAAGCGGTAAACGACGGAAAGCAGTAAATAAACAAGCAAGCAAGCAAACGGGATTGAGCCCGAACCCTCTAGATGTCCCCAGTGGAGTCGCCAAGCTGTGCGCACCCGAATTTTATCTCGTCGGGGCACGCATGCGCGAAGCCTATGCAACGCGGTTCGGGAGTGTCCACCTTCCCAGGGACACACGACGGACGCACGTGGGAAGGAGTCGCCACTTACTGTTTACGACCTGTAGGTCGAGGGCCGTTGAGTCGCCCGGGTCTAGGGGTATGGGGTACACCTAAATACTAAGGCAATGGTCATATGGAACCGAAAATTCCGAATTCGGGGGTTCTATTACATGCGGGCTTATATCCCGCACGCCCTTTCGGTACTCTAGTTTGCTAGGCTTGCCGTTTTTTTTATTTACCGCGTGATTTAGCGTTACACTTGACTCGCCCGTTTTGACACCGTAAAGTCGATGAATTGATCAAGTTGGGCCAATATTCTGAAAGATGAGTAGGCTTGTGCGTCGAGGAATCGGTTCACTATCTTTGCGTTACAGTTCATCGAACCGTGATGGTCGATTCCCTGCGCGAACCGAGACCACCAGTATTCGAGCTTACTCCTCTCTTGGTAACAATAGGCCGACTTGACCAGTTCGACACTCGGACCTCTCGCTCGCCGATCGGGGATCCTTACAAATGAATGAATAGATGTACAAAAAAGATCCTCGCAATGTACACTCGAATAATTACAAAGTATAACTAAATAAAGTAAATGGATCCCGATCGGTTTGCATTTGGCCAATATTCTACTCCGGCTCACCTTGTGTTTTGAATGACCGATAAATAAATTAAGGCAACGCGGGCTCAAAGAGACGGGGGTTGGGTCCGATCGAACCGACGGTTTGCAGGAGAACCGATTAGTTCCCACTATAATCGTTGGACCGATCGAGCTCCCGGGTGATATCTAAACACGTTTCACACATCCAATCCAAATTGCCTTCCACATAGGCCACATTTGGAGTGTGATGGTGACTCGAGGCTAAATCCCATTCTGCACTCGGGTTGCACGCGTTTAGTGAGTTAGGAGGCGTTGGACCTCGTGTTCGGTGATTTGGGGCGTTGGGCCCCGTGCAACACGTAACCTATGGGCTCGGACCCGAACCGCGACAAATTAGCAAAAGCAAATGGAAAATAGAAGAAAACTGATAAAACTGATGGAAAAATAGACGACAATTGACAAATATAGATAAATACAGACAAGTTGTATATTAAGTCAAATGTACATGACTTAATCAGTTATTAACCGGGGTTGATTAGCAAACAATGTATCTAACCTTGGCAAACAAAGAGATGGGCTGGAATATGGTTCTAAGCCGATTACATGTGTGAATTTGTTTTAAAACTCTATTCAGTGAGGTGTCACTGTGGTTTCACCGAATTAGCCAAACTTGTATTTTTTACTCTAGATCGGAACCTAGCATTCCACCTATCCATTATCTAATGTTTGATTACGCCAAATGCATGATTAATCCAGTTTTTCGTATTTTGCAACGGAAATGAAAATGCCCGCCACCGAATCTACAATAGGGAGATAGAAACACTGAAAGTGGACGGAATGGGCCGTATGAATGAAACTCGCGCCCGAACGGGCCGCCCCTTTTCATCCATAGATCGAGGTGTTTCCGACTCCCTAATGCCTAGGATATCGGTGAATCACGGAATGACGATTATGCCCTTGATCGGTAAAACGTGTGTAGTTCACATATAAATTAAAGATCGCGTGACACGAAGGGGTCTAGAAAAGACTCGCGCGTCTCGACTCAAGCCGCCTCAAATTGGGCCCGGACTCGAGTCATAGTACGCGAGTACTCGCTAGACACCGATTTTATTGGTATTACACATCTCGGTGCTTGGAAATTGTGACCTTTTAAAGAAACGGGCATTTCCGCCGTTCCGTGAACCATCGATGCGCTTACGAATTAGCAATCAATTTATCCAATAGTCCAAGTGATTTAATTAACCGAATGATACGTCCCGTTTCTCCCATTTGTGAAATAATTCGGTGGTAGTGATCTTATATCGAGGAATTGTGGACTTAACGAATAACCTTCCAAAAACTAACTCTCCTAGGAGGCGGCTAGCACATGATCAACGATAAAAACGCAAAATATGAATACACTCAATTCCAAGGGACGATTCCGAAGCAACGAAGGAGACCGTCCTAAGCCCGGGAAGGGTCAAAAGGCACTCGACCACCTCTCCAAGGGTTAGGCCGAAAGCTCTCCTTGACCCGACTTGGGTTATGGAGAGTCTCCTACGTCGATTCTAGCCGTACCTTGCATACATAATACACCGAGCACAATAATAACACATATTTCGGTGATAATGGAAGGAAACCGACGCCGCCAAGATCTCGAAACACAACCGAACACACAAACGAACACATACAATATATATATAAAGGAATCGGTAAAACGGCGTCGATTCATGCAATGGTAAAACGCGAAAACATGAGAACCGATCTTGGGAATATATAAACGACGTACATTTGCATGTGAATATATAAAAACTTGAACTTGCATGCATTTCGGTTTGTTAACCACCCTAACCCCCATAACAAACAAGTATCGAAGATCCTAGCTTCTCTAAGTCGTAGAGGAGTTTTACCTAGCCTCGGAACACGAGGAAAGAGTCGGAGAAGTGGCAAAGGGAGTCGGGAGACTCGGCTGGAACGAACAGACCCGAACCGGTGCAGTCGAGTCGACTGGCAGACCCGACTGGCAGTCTGGCTTGTCGGGGCTGTACCGGTTGATCGGGATGGAATTTTCACGCGGGGCCAGTTGCGTTGGATTTCCAAGAGACTAAGGATCACGCCTGTGGTGGTTTCAGGAGGAGAGCATCAGTAGAGTTTTCGGAAATCAAAAACAAAGTCGAGTCAGTAAAAAAAGGACAGACCCAGTCGGGTCAAAACAGACCCGACTGGCACCCGATGAAGAAACGGCTCCACAGGAGGCTACCGGTGGTCTTTTGATGCAAGGTCAGTGGCATTGGACTCCTCACTGACTGAGGATCACGGTGATAGGTGGCTCGTAGCGAGATTCAACCCGAGCTGACCTGTACGTTCCTGCAAAATTCGGGTTAGAAAAGAAAACCAGAGGAACAAACCCGACTGGCACCCGATAAAGAAACGACTCTACGGGAGGCTCCCGGTGGTCTTTTGATGCAAGGTCGGTGGCATTGGACTCCTAACTGAATGAGGATCACGCCTGTGGTGGTTTCTTGAGGATTGCATGCCTATATTTTTCTGGAAGATGCAAAGAAAACCGGTAAAAACTGGAAAGATCCGAGAAGGGAGAAAGGAGAGAAATGGCGGAGGTGCATGGTTGAACAGCTCTCGGCACGCAACCACCTTGTCACGGGGGAGAGTGAGGGTCGTGAGGAACCCTTAGAAAGTGATGGCACGACTCGCCTTAGTCGTGAGATGGAGAAGACATCGAGGAAGCCCGGGATGCACCCGTGAAACCCGATTCTGCTCAACTCTGGAACGCAGGGCTGGAGGGTTCAAATGCAAAAACTAATCTTGGAAATGGACTTAGGAGGTCGAAAACATGTGGGATATGAAGTTTGGTTGAGTTTGCTTAAGTCGAGAGGGAAGAACTCGCTTAGAAACCGGGAAAACGCTTAAAGGACTGTTTCTGGACAGAGCTGGAACGAGGTGCTGGGAGCTTCAAATGAAAATTATAAGGTCGGAAATGGACTTAGGAGGTCGAAAACATGTGGGATATGAAGTTTGGTTAAGTTTGCTTAAGTCGGGAAGAAAGAACTCGCCTAGAAACAGGGAAACTCCCTAGGGACCCGATTCTGAACTGGGCTGGAACTGCATGCTGGAAGCTTCAAATGCCGAAACTAACACCGGAAATGGACTCGGGAGGTCAAGTACGTGTGGGATATGAAGTTTGGTCAAGTTTGGTTCGGGTTGAGTGGCGGTCGCCGGAAAACGGTTGAGTTTTCCGGCAATTTTGGCCTTGAGCCGGGCTGTGCTTGGGCTGAACGAAATGTTGGAGTTTGAGAGGAATTTGAGAGAGTTTTTGAGTGAGAAAGCTAGAGAGAGAGTGCAAGAGGAGTTGTGATTAACTTAATGACCCAAGAGGCTTATATAGGAAGGCTAATTATGCAAAATTAGTGAAATTAAGTGCAATTAGAGGGGGTGCTTAGGGCATCCGAATTTTTAAGAGGGATTAGAGAGGGGAAGTTGTCTTGAAAAGTTGATGGGAGGTGATGGATGGAAGAAGAGAAGTGATGGGGTGTAAGAGATATTTTGAAATGGGTGGATGGGAGAGAGTTGGCTTACTTCTAGCCACCCCTAGAGGGAAGCCATGGCTTGCGGCTTGGCTTGGCTCGGCTTGGCTTGGCTAGCTCAAGGGTCCCACTTGACTAGAAAGAAAGTCGAAAGAAGCTCAGGGCTCGATTGGTCGCGTGTTTGATTTTCGTGGCTCGTTTGAACGACGAATTATCGATGTATGTGCAAATACGATTTTAATGAGCCTAATATTGACATGCTCCGTGTAAGTAAATGCTCGGGTAGCCCGGGCACTTCAAAGCCGGTTTTGCTCCGTTTGGATGATTGGAGCGAAGTTGTCCGTTTCTGTCGCATGTTCGCGCCTCTACGTGTTGTACTGCTCGTGTCGGTGTGCTTTGTGCTTTGGGCAGAACGGTTTACTCACCGACCTCGGCTAGAGATCGATAATCGAAGATGACCTAGGAATCCGCGAACGGGGCTTTCTCAGTGTTTCCCGAGTGTTCTGATGTGTTCGGAGACCACTGTGATCTCCGTTTGTCAAAAATGAGTCTCGAAGGCTTGTCGGAATGCGTTCGTGACCATTGAAACGTCACTCGGGAGATCGGTATAACTTGCTTGGTCCGAACCGAAATGATTTCCTAGCCCCTAGGGGTTGTTGGGAGTGGGTGGTGCAAAGCTCGGATGTCAACATTTTCCCGAATGAGCTATGAGCACAAGATTCCCCGTGAAATTGGCCCTTTTGTTACTGGAATGGTACTCGGGAAACCTAAATGGATTTTGCAATGCTATCGGGATTTAACTCTCGAGCCTTTGAGGCCCTGGGATTGATTGGCTCAAATCTCGTGCGCTGACGATTTGTTAAAAGGGTCTCCGGCTATGTCTTTCTGTAGAAAATGGCCCCTTTTTCCTGGGTCGGAATCCACTCGGGAGACCAAGATGAACCCCAAAACGCAGTCTGAATCCTGTTTCATGGTCCTGGTGGTCTTTGGGTGTGTGCAGGCCTACTTCCGGGTGCCGTTTATTTGTTCGTGGATCGGGCGCCCCTGGAGCCCTGTCAGGAAAGGCGTCTGTGAGAGTTTGGGGGTGCCTCGGCTTAAGCAGGATGCTTCTGAAATGCGCCCGGATGTGCCATTGGTCACTTTGACACCAAGAGGGATTTTTAGAGTCCCATATTGGATACCTTCCGACGCTTCGGTGATCCGGTGATGAATAGTGTCATAGTGCCAGCTCCTGTTACTTCGGGGATAGTCGTCTATTTACTCTTCCGATTGCCCTCCTGTGCTTTTCTAGTGGACCCTGCTTCTCTCCTGTAATTCATGACTTCGTGCCAGCATGTTCACCTCCGATTTCCCGATCGTGAATAGTGACCTGAGCTTTGATCGGAAGTCTTCTGTTGGAGCCGGTGGACCAAAATAAGGTGCTGACATCCGGTTATCGATCTCCAGCCGGGGTCGGGGAGTAAACTGTTTCGCTCAATGCGAAAAATATACCGGTGCGAGCCTTACAACACGCAGAAGTGCAAATAGGCGTCAGAAGCGGACAACTTCGCTCCGATCATCCAAACAGAGCAAAACTGCCTTTTGAGTCCCCGAGTCATCTGAGCATTCGCTTTCAAGAAGCATGTCAATATTAGGCTCATTAAAATCGTATTCGCGTGCACATTGATAATTCGTCGTTCAAGTGAACCACGGAAATCGAACGCACGATCAATCGAGCCCCGAGCTTCTTCCGGCTTTCTTCCTAGTCAAGTGGGACCCTTGAGCTAGCCAAGCCAAGCCGAGCCAAGCCAAGCCGCAAGCCATGGCTCTACTCTAGAGTTGAGCCAAATGAGCCTCCACCATACATTTCAAAATATCTCTTACACCCCATCACTTCCTTCTTCCATCCATCATCTCCCATCAACTTTTCAAGACAACTTCCCCTACCTAATCCCTCTTAAGAAATTCGGATGCCCTAAGCACCATTTAATTACACTTAACTTCACTCAATCTTGTCATTAAGCTTGCATTTATAAGTTCATTGGGTCATTAACTTAATCACAACTCACTATCCATTCTCTCTCAAGCTCTCTCACTCTAGGAAATCCTCTCAAGCCCCTTAGAGTTCAACATTTTCCATAAAAATCGCATAGTCTCACCTCAGCCTGGTTACAAGGCAAAATTGTCCGAAAACTCAACCGTTTTCCGGCGATCGCCACCTAACCTAAGCCAACTTCGACCAAACTTCATATCACACATGTATTCGACCTCCCGAGTCCATTCACGATGTTAGTTTTGCCATTTGAAGTCATCTAGGTCCCGTTTCCGCCCAATCCAGATTCGGGACTCTAGGGAGTTTCCCGGTTTCTAGGCGAGTTTTTCCTTCCCGACTTATCCGAGCCTCAAACAAACTACATACCCCACATGTATTTGACCTCCCGAGTCCATTTCCGGTGTTAGTTTTGCGATTCGAAGCTTCTAGCAGTCCGAACCAGCTCTGCTCAGAACCGGGTTCCGTAGGCATTTTCACGACTTCCCGGCCTTCCTCGACATTTCCACTACCTCACGACTATGGCGAGTCGTGCCATCACTTTTTAGGGGTTCCTTACAACCCTCACTCTCCCCCGTGACGAGGTGGTTGTGTGCCGAGAGCCGTCCAACCGTGCACCATCGCCGTTTCCCTCTTTTCTCCCTTCACAGATTCTTCCAGTTTTTTACCGGTTTTCTTTGCATCTTTCAGGAAAATCGACATGTCCAATCCTCATGAAACCACTGCAGGCATGATCCTCACTCAGTTAGGAGTCCAATGCCACCAACATTGCATCAAAAGACCACCGGGAGCCTCCCGTAGAGTCGTTTCTTCATCGGATGCCAGTCGGGTCTGTTCCTCTGGTATTCTTTTCTAACCCAAACTTTGCAGGAACGTACAGGTCAGCTCAGGTTGAATCTCACTACAAGCCACCTATCACCGTGATCTTCACTTAGTTAGGAGTCCAATGCCACCGACCTTGCATCAAAAGACCACCGAGAGCCTCCCGTAGAGTCGTTTCTTCATCGGGTGCCAGTCGGGTCTGTTCCTCTAGTTTTCTTTTCTAACCCGAACTTTGCAGGAACGTACAGGTCAGCTCGGGTTGAATCTCGCTAGGAGCCACCAATCACCATGATATTCACTCAGTTAGAAATCCAATGCCACCAATCTTGCACCAAAAGACCATCGGGAACCTCCTGTAGACCCGTTTCTTCATCGGGTGCCAGTCGGGTCTGTTTCGTCCCGACTGGGTCTATCTTTTTTTACTAACCCGACTTTGTTTTTTATTCCGGAAAATCTACACATGCTCTCCTCCCGAAACCACCACAGACGCGATACTTAGTCTCTTGGGAATCCAACGAAACTGGCCCCGAGCAAAAATTCCATCTCGATCAACCGGTATAGCCCCGACATGCCAAACTGCCAGTCGGGTTTGCCAGTCGACCCGACTGCACCGGTTCGGGTCTATTCGTTCCAGTCGAGTCTCCCGACTCCCTTTGCCACTTTTCCGACTCTTTCCTCGTGTTCCGAGGCTAGGTAACACTCCTCTACAACTTAGGGAAATTAGGTTCTCGATATTTACTTGTTATGGAGTGATAAGATGAATAACACTCGTTTGCATGCAAGTTCCGACCTTTATTCGTTTCCATGCATATTTATGTCGTTTGTTACACTCGAATATTGTTCTAGCATGTATATCATGGCACGAAATAACCGAAGGCGAGGTATGAGAGACCACCTTAGCCTCGTTTGAGCCATCGAAGCTCACGGCTAATCCCCGAGGGAGGGATCCGAGAGCCTCCTTGGTTCATCCGGGGCCAACGTGACCTCCCTTTCCCCGAAATTGGTTGGTTCATGCATTTTATGTTCGCTCATCACATATTACACGTTAGCATGACGGGAAACGGCTAAAGTCGAGGTGGGAGAGACCGTCTTGGCCGTGGTTGAACCATGGAAACTCACGGCCTAGTCCCAAGGGAGGGACCCGTGAGTTCCCCTTGGCTCATCCGAGGCCACCATGGCCTCTCCCTCCCCGAAATAAGATGGTTCCCGTATTGTCTTCCCTCCACGCATATGTTGTTGCATGAGCCGACGCCGTTTTATCGATTCCCTTTAAATACGATATTTGCATTTGCATTATGTGTTTGTTTGCGCACCCAAGATCATGGCGGCATCGGCTTTATAGAAGGTGTGTTATTATCATGTTTGACGTTTTATGCATGCAAGAAACGATTAGAATCGATACGAGAGACCATCCGGAATTCAAATCGAGTTAGGGAAATATTCGGTCATCTCCATTATGGAATGACTGAATTCCCCATGACCCTCTTTGAGTTTAAGTTGGCCTCTTTTGTCGCTTCGAAATCGGCTCTTGGAATTGAGTGTAATTTCTTTTCCGTTTAATCGTTGATTACGCGTTAGCTCCCATGTTAGACGTGTTAGTTTTGGACGATCACCCATCGACTCCATAACATTCGTGACTCGAAGACATAATCACTAAATAATCCCACAAACAAGGAAATGGGACGTGTCATTTGACTAATTAAACCATTTGGCCTAAATAATTGGACAAATCGAATATCAATTTATAAACGCATCGATGGATTACGAAACGGTGGAAATGACCTTTGCAAAATCCACAATTTCATAACATCGAGACGCATGACACAAATAGAATCAGTGTCTAGGGAGCACTCGCGTACTACGACTCGAACCCGGGCCCAATTTCAGGCGGCTCAAGTCGAAATATGTGAGTTCTCTACGGACCTCTTCGTGTCACGCGATCTCCATTTTACACGTGCACTTCACACATTTTACCACCCAAGGGCATAACCGTCATTTCGTGATCCGCCGATATCCTAGGCGTTAAGGAGACTGAAACACCACGATCTATGGATAGAAAGGGGCAGCCCGTTCGGGTGCGAGTTTCATTCGCATGGCCCATTTCATCCACTTTCGGTGTTTCTATCCTCTTACCGTAAATTCGGTAGTTAGCATTATTATTTCTGTCACAAAACATATAAAATCGGATTAATCATGCATTTGACTTAATCAAACATTAGATAATGGCTAGGTGGAACACTAGGTTCCAAATATAGAGTCAAAATACGAGTTTGGCATATTCAGTGAAGTCGCAGTGACATTCACGAAATGAAATCTTAAAAACAAACTCACACATGTAATTGGCCTAGAATCATATCCTAGCCCATCTCTTTGCTTGCCTAAGTTAGATAGATTGTTTGATAATCAACCCCGGTTAATAACTGATTAAATCACGTACATTCGGCCTAATATAGAACTTGTCTGTAATTGTCTGTATTTGTCTGTTTTCATCCGTTTTATTAGTTTTCTTCTATTTTCCATTCGCTTTTGCTGATTTGTCACAGCTCGGGTCCAAACCCTCAGGTTACGTAATACACGGGGTCCAACGCCTCCAAACTCACTGAGCGCATGCAACCCGAGTGCGAAATGGGATCTAGCCTCGAGTCACCATCACACTCCAAGTATGACCTATGTGGAAAGCTGTGCGCACCCGAATTTAATCTCGTTGGGGCACGCATGCGCGCGCCTAAGCAAACGCGGCTTGGGAGTGTCCACCTTCCCGGGGACGTGCGACGGACGCACGTGAGAAGGAGTCGCCACTTGCCATTTTACGACCCGAAGGTCGAGGGCCGGCAAGTTACCCGGGTCTAGGGGTACGGGGAACACCTAAATGCTAAGGCAGTAGTCGTACGGAACCGAAAATTCCGAATTCGGGGGTTCCATTACATGCGGGCCTATATCCCGCACGCCCTTTCGGTACTCTAGCTTGCTATGCTCGCCATTTTGTTTATTTATCGCGTGATTTAGAGTTGTACTCGACTTGCCCGTTTTGACACCGTAAATTCGATGAATTGATCAAGTTGGGCCGAACGTCCAAAAGGTGAGTACGTTTGTGCATCGAGGAATCGGTTCACTATCTTAGCGCTACAGTTCATCGAACCATGATGGCCAATTCCCTGCGTGAACCGAGGCCACGAGTATCCGAGCTCACTCACCTTTTGGTAGGAATAGACCAACTTAACCGATTCGGCACTCGGACCTCTTGCTCATCCATTGGGATCCTTACAAGTATATGAATGAACATACAAATAGAATTCTCACAATGTTCTCTCGACTAATTACAAAGTACAACTGAATGAGTAAATGGATCCCGATCGGTTTGCAATGGGCCAATATTCCGCTCCAGCTCACTGTGTATTTTGAATAACCGATAAGCGAATTAAGGCAACGCGGGCTCAAGGAGCCGGGGGTCGGGTCCGATCGATCCAACGGTTTACGGGAGAACCAGTCGGTTCTCACTGTATCCGATGGACCGATCGAGTTCCCGGGTGATATCTAGATCCGTTTCACACGCCCAATCCAAATTGCCTTCCACATAGGCCATATTCGGAGTGTAACGGTGAATCGAGGCTAGATCCCATTCCGCACTCGGGTTGCACTCGCTTGGTGAGTTAAGAGGCGTTGGACCTCGTGTTCGGTGATTTGGGGCGTTGGACCCCGTACAATACGTAACCTTTGGGCTCGGGCCCGAACCGCAATAAATCGTCATGGGCAAGGATAAAACAGAAGAAAACTGATAAAACTGACATAATACAGACAAATAACTGACAACTATCGGTGAATACAGACAAGTGGTGTATTAAGTCGAATGTACGTGATTTAATTAGTTGTTAATCGGGGTTGGTTAGCAAACAATGTATCTAACCTAGGCAAACATAGAGGGCGGGCTAGGATATGATTCTAAGTCAATTATATGTGTGAATTTGTTTTAGGACTCTTATTCAGTTAAGTGTCGCTACGGTTTCACCGAATTAGTCAAACTCGTGTTTTGACTCTAGATTGGAATCTATCATTCCGCCTATCCATTATCTAGCGTTCGATTAGGCCAAATGTATGATTAATCCGGTTTTTCGTATTTTGTAACTGAGATAAAATGGTCCCTACCGAATCTACAATAGAAAGAAAGAAACACCGAAAACGAACGAAATAGGCCGCGCGAATGAAACTCGCACCCGAACGGGTTGTCCTTTCTCGTTTATAGTTCTAGGTGTTTCCAACTCCCTAAAGCCTAGGGTATCGGTGGATCACGGAATGACGATTATGCCCTTGGATGATAAAATTACAAGGTTCGGAAATAAATTGGAGATCGCGTCACACGAAGGAGTCTAAGAAGGACTCGTGTGCTCCGACTCGGGCCGCCTCAAATTGGGCCCGGACTCGAGTCATAGCACGCGAGTGCTCGTTAGACATCTATTTTATTCGTGTTACGCGTCTCGGTATTTTGAAATTGTGAGCTTTTTAATGAAAAAGGGCATTCACGCCGTTCCATAAATCATCGATGCGTTCGCGAATTAATGACCAATTTACCCAATTATTTAGTCCAAGTGATTTAATTAACCGAGTAGCACGTCCCGCTTATCCCGTTTGTGAAATTATTCGATGTTTATTGCTCCATGTTGCGGTCATCATCGGTTTAATGGGTAATGGTCCAAAATCCATTCACCTATCATGAGATTAACACACGTCTAGCGACGGAACACGGATATGAATACACTCAATTCCAAGGATCGAATGCGAAACGACGGAGGAGACCGCCCTAGACCCGAGAGGGGTCAAGGAGCACTCGGCCCTTTTCCGAAGGATTAGGCCGAGAAGCCTCCTTGACCCGCCTTGGGTCACGGATGGTATCCCACATCGATTCGGGCCCTTCGTTGCATGCTTAATACGTCAAGCACGTTAATAACACATGTTTTACTCATTTCGATATCACCGTGACCATAATCACATAAAGTCATACAAATACGCACAAATGAGATATTTAAACGGAAAACAACAAAGACGGCATTGACTCAAATGATAACGAAATGAATAAAGCACGGGAATCGATCCGTTTCGAGGCGGAAGGAGGCTCCCCGGACCCGTATGGTCCAAGGAAGCTCTCGGCCACATTCCCCCAAGGAGGGCTGTGAGCTTCCGTGGCTCATGCGAGTCGGGAAAATTTCTTCGGCCTCGATTCGGATCTTTTCCCGTCATGCCATCATATTACACACGATTAACGATAAAAAAAAACATAGGAACCGACCCTTTCCGGGAAGGAGGAGGCCGTCCCAGCCTCGGGTGGGCCAAGGGGACTCACGGGTCTCTCCCTAGAGACTTGGCCGTGAGTTCCATGGCCCAATCCGTGGCCAAGGGAGCCTCTCCCGCTCGGATCTAAGTCGTTTCCCATCATGGCACGTGAGCTCGAACATCACACATACATGGCATGGACATACAAATGGAAATAATGAGCGTAAGTTGTATGGGAGTGCATGGCATCACGGATCCGAAAGGAAAAGAACAAACTTTCATGCATTCGGTTGCTCAAACCATATAAACGTCTCATACAAACAAGAATCGAGGATCCTAGCTCTTCTAAGTTGTAGAGGGATGTTAACTAGCCTCGATGCACGAGGAAAAGAGTCGGGCAAGCAGCTGTGGGAGTCGCAAGACTCGGTTTGAAAGCTACGGGTGGGTGACCCGGGTGGAAGCACAGCCGCGACAGTTTCGGGAGAATGGGTCGGCACGCGAGCTTCGGGCACGGCACGGTGCAAGGTTGGGCTTGTTGGACTCCTAAGAGGCGGATCTAGATGACCGTAAGCAGACCCGAACGTGCCAAGGCCTGGACAAACCCGAAACAATGTGAAGAAACTCGGTAGATAAAAGGCGAACTCGGTAAAGAGTAAGCGGATGAAACGGAGGTTGAGCACGGTGGAGCGGCTCTCGGACCGTGACCACCTCTTCACGAGGGAGAGTGAGGGTTGTGAGGAATCCTTTGAACGTGATGGCACGACTCGCCAAAGTCGTGGGAAGAAATGGCACGTGGTTGGGGTCCGGTGCGCGCGGTTAGGGGCTCTCGGGACCCGATTGCACTTTCGGCTGGAACGTGATGTTGGGGACAAAAAATGGAAAATCTAAGCCCGGAAATGGACTTAGGGGGTGGAAAATATGTAGGCTAGGGAGTTTGATGATTTTTAGCTTAAGTCAGGTCGGGTGGTTACCGGAATACCGAGTGGTTTTCCGGCAATTTTGGCCGGTTTCGACCTTGGCAAGGGCTGGACGAAACTTAGGAGTGTGCTGGAGGTTGAGAGCTTTTTAGAGAGAAGTTGGCTTGAGAGAGAGTGAGAATGAAGAAGTGATTAAGGTTAATGATCAATGGGAACTTATAGGGGGCCCTAACGATTCGGTTAAGGAACGTTAATCGCGGTTAAGGGGCCTAATATAGGTTGCCGAAAATCCCAAAAGGGATTAGGATGGGGAAAATGTCTTGTTGAGTGTAGGGGAAGGCAAAGGAGAGTGATGGGTGTGATGGATGTGTAAGAGGAAGTGATGGATGTGTAAGAAGATTTGAATTTGTGGTGGAGGGAAGGAGGAAGCCTCCTTGGAGCCGCCGGCCAAGGGGATTAGCCGCGGCTTGGGGCTGTCAGGTCAGAGCCGAGGGTTTGAGCCGTGGCTTGGGGTTGAGCCGCGGCTTGACGGCTTGGCTTGGCTGAGCTGTGGGTCCCATTCGATCAAGAGAAAAGCCGGAAAATGCTTGAGACTTGATTGGACTCGCATCCGATCTCCGATGTCCAATTAATTTATTGATTTGGAATGCTTGAACGACGAGGATTTGAATGAGCCTAATATCGCCTTACGTCGTGTGAACGAACGTTCGGGCAACTCGGCGCCTCGAGAGTCGATTTTGCCCTGTTCGGACGTTCGGAGTGGAGTTTAGTGCCCCTCGGTCCCCGATTGCCCTTTGTGCATCTTGACATTCGTTTCGGTGACCCTTCCGCCTCGTGGGAGATCGTCGGCTCGTTGTCCCCGACCGAAGACCGTTGGCCCGGTGGGGCCTAGGGACTTGTGACCAGGATTTTCACAGTGTTCCCTGAACGTCTTGAGGTGTTCGGGGATCGCTGCGGTCTCTGTTTTCCGTGAATGTGCCCCGAAGATTTGTCGGGAGGCGTTTGCTACCACTGAAACGTCCTTCGGGGAACCCCGTAGAGTTCTGAATGGTCGTTTGGAGCTTGTCCAATGGCCTTAATGGTCCCTGGGTGCCTGTAGGCCCGTTTTAGGGGGCCGTCTGCTTGTCAGTGGAGCGGGCCCCGAGAGTCCTGTCAGAAAAGGCGTCCGTGAGAGATCGGGGTGTCCCGGCTTATGTGGCATGCCCCGAAAATGCGCCCGGACGTGTCGTTGGTCACTTTGGCACTAAGAGGGATTTTTAGAGTCCCATATTGGGTACCTTTCAGTGCTTGAGTGATTCGGTGATGAATAGTGCCGCAGTGCCAGCTCCGTCGTTTTCGGGATTCCTTGTCTGTTTGTTCTTCTGATGGCTCTCCTCCGCCTTTCTCGGTGGACCATGCTTTTCTTCCGCAATCCATGACTCTATGCCCGCCTATTTGCCTCCGTTTTCCCGATGGTGAATAGTGTCCCGAGCCTTGGTTGGAAGTCCTCCGTTGGAGCCGGTAGACCAAAATGGGGTGCTGACAAAAGCGATTTGGATTGGATGTGTGAATCGCGGTTAGATATCACTCGGGAGATCCATCGGTCCGACGGTTTCAATAAGAATAAATCGATTCTTCTATCACCCGTTGGTATGATCGGACCCGACCCCCGGCTCTTTGAGCCCGCGTTGCTTTAATTTATTTATCGGTCATTCAAAACACACGGTGAGCCAGAGCGGAATATTAACCCAATGCGAGCTGATCGGGGATTCATTTATTCAATTGTAATTTGTATTTCTTTGAGAGAACACTGTAAGGAACTTTATTTGTATATTCATTTGTAAGGATCCTCGATCGACGAGCGAGAGGTCCGAGTGTCGAATTGGTTAAGTTGGTCTATTGTTACCAAGAGATGAGTAAGCTTGAACACTCGTGGTCTCGATTTGCGCAGGGAATCGACCATCACGGTTCGACGAACTATAACGCGAAGATAGTGAACCGATTTCTCGAGATGCAAGCCTACTTTTCTCTCGGGGCCTTGGCCCAACTTGATCAATTCATCGACTTTACGGTGTCAAAACGGGCGAGTCAAGTGCTACCCTAAGTCACGCGGTAAATAAACAAAACGGCAAGTCTAGCAAACTAGAGTACCGAAAGAGCGTGCGGGATATAGGCCCGCACGTAATAGAATCCTCGAATTCGGAATTTCCGGTTCCGTATGACCATTGCCTTTGCATTTAGGTGTACCTTGTACTCCTAAACCTGGGCGACTCAATGGCCTCGACCTACGGGTCGTAAACAGTAAATGGCGACTCCTTCTCACGCGTCCCCTGGAAGATGGACACTCCCAAGCCGCGTTGCATAGGTTTCGCGCATGTGTGCCCCGACGAGATAAAATTCGGGTGCGCACAGCCTCCATAAGTATTTTCGAATTAGTCAATTCCATAGCACCTTCGAAAATACTCTTAGAACTGTTGTGAGACATCATTGCTGTAAAATAAAGTTAGAAAGAAAGGACCTCACAATTCTCTCCCTTACGTGTTTACACTCAAGAATGTGAATCACTCTACACTCGTGTTTTCACTCAAACAAACGTGGCTTTTAACCCTCTAATGTTCTCACCACTCCTACATTTTCCCACTCGATAATTCTCTTTTAGATCTCTTGAAATTAAACAAACAATTCTCCAAAATTTCCAGCAGCAATTCACCAAGAACTTACCAAGGAAAAATAATGGTCGAAGGAAATTTAAGAAAGAAAGGAAACAAGAGAGAAGGCAACTACTACGAAGGATTAAATAAACCAGAATGTTTTATGAAATTCTGGGATCAGAATCAATGTAGATCACAAAGAAAGGGAAATAACAACTTTAGAATGGTCTGATGTAAATAATTTAGATCAAATTGACTACAACAACTTCTTTCTTTTCTTATGTTCTTTTTCGTTTCGTTTTGTTTTTTCTTTTTATTTTCAGCACTTTTTTTTTGCCATTTTTTTTGGTCGATTTTTTTTTACTAATAACAATCCAGAAAGAACAAATTTGACGAAACGAAGCTCAGCAAATTGAAACGAAAACCTGATTTAGAGCTTGACGCTCTGATGCCAAATGATGCAATTCTTGCAAGGAATGACGAGACCCAACAATTAAAGGAACCCAAAATCGTTCCACGATCAGATTTGATTTACAAACCCTCGACTCGTTTACAACATAAACAAGAACCTTAGTATAACTGACCTTAACCCGTTGTTTATTGAGAAACAAGAACCTCGGTATATAGGAAGACGCCACAAACAGTGATGGAAAGCCGTTTGATAAGTCGATGAAGACGCCACAAACGGTGGTGGAAAGCCATTTAATAAGTCAATGATGAACGCCACGGAAATTTTCGATAAATTCGAATTAATTCTTCAAGATCCAAAGAGAATACTCTCACAATTTTCTGAATGTTCATTTTTTATTAAAAATTCACTAGGATTAATATATATAGACATAAAGTAATCCTAATCTGGTCATATCTCCTCCTATAAATAATGAAAATAAAACCTAAAATATCGATAGAGATATGACATAATCTATAAACATATGAAATCTAAATATCCCTAAAATATCTCTATGAGGTTTAAATTTAAACAAATGTGATGATATCTTCTCTTGATCTTCAAATATTCTAGAAACTTTCTCAAAAACTTGCTGAACTTAGCATTGTCCAGAATCTTCTATAACTTGAATCATGTTGATGGATTTTTGTGGATCACGTGATTCATGTCCAATGGGCCTCCACGAATTTGCTTGATCCCAAACCTCTGGAATCAAGTCGTTGAGTTCATCGTTAAATTTCTTTGCTCGTGCTTGCGTAATCGGTCCAATTGGAAATTGAACTGGATCCCTTAAAGTCATGCTACGATTCGCATCACGCGCTGCGTCAGTTGGTATCAAAGTAGGAGTTGCCTAAATCTGATCATGGCGGACGAGGCGATTCACAACCACCCTAATGCCGAAGAGCAGGAGGTCGAAGCTATTCAAGCACGAGAGCAGAGGATTGAAAGGACGAAACAAACACTCGAACAGAGGTTAGAGCGGAGACTAGACTAGAGGTTCGAGGAGCTGCATGTCATGCTTGGTGCTCTAGGCTTGCGTGCTGGTCAAAACGCGAAAGACGGACGTCAGGCATATTGAGTTGTTCCTCATGAGGAGCCTATTGTTCGACACGTTTCAACCAATCGTACACTCCAAGTCGATGTTGGACCATATCAAGATGGAGGATACGATCAAGTTGTGAATTATTGCAACAGCGGAAGATTTCAATGGGATCCTGGAGATAACCATCCCAGAAGAATCCCTATTTTTGATGGAAGGGTAAGTAACGAGGATTTTCTAGAGTAGCTTTTCGATGTGGATTGTTTCTTTGATTACTATGATATCCCTGATAACGGAAGCCGAGTAGATCGAGTGGTTTATCGCTTAAGAGGTAAAGCTTCTTCTTGGTGGGAAAGATTGCAACAGATCGCGTTCGAGATGGCTAAGATCCAGTTTTTACATGGAGGCGTATGAAGAGATTTCTAAAGGCAAGATTTCTTTCCTTGGAGTATGAAGAGTACTTATTTCAATTGTATCAGCAAAGTTCTCAAGGAATTAGGACGGTTGAAGAGTATACCATGGAGTTCCTTTACTTGACTGAATGCGTTCTACTAGTGGAAAGTGAAGATATTAAAATCAGGCGTTATCTAGAAGGCCTAAATCCTAACATACAAGAAAGAACGGGGAATAAGGTGATTTCGACTTTATCTTAAGCTTGCAGCTTAGCTTTTAAGGCCGAATTGAAATTCAAGGAACAAATTAGAATAGAAACTCGAGAAAATTTTGCTAATTTTGCCAAACAACATCATGAAAGGGCTAAGGTAAATCTTAGTGATAAGGCGAATATTCATCCAGCGATGGAAGAGAAAATTCCAAACAGTAACCATGGAAACGAAAAGAAAGACGAGAGACCAACGCCAATCGGCTGCAAGGAGGAGAAGATTAAGGAAGTTTCCAAGATTGTTGAGAGTCCTAAAAAGGAAGATGATATCGAGGTGAAGAACGAGTTAACTCTAGAATCACATGAGTTGCCTATGTTGATTGTAAAGAATTTATATTTTGAAGAGAAGTTCCCAAAGGTGTCATCGGTATTAACATTTCCACATATGGAATTTGAAACTTTGGTGAATGAAGATCCATCCATACGAGTGATTCAACTTCATGGTGACTACAATACTTGAAGCACATCGAAAGCTCGAGGACGAGCTTTTCACAAGTAGAGGAGAATGACGCGGAGGATTTTCAGCCCATAACTGTATCAACAAGTCCAAGCCCAAAGAAGCATATCCTGGATATATCAAAGAAATATTCTCGTGATATGGAAGGGGAAGATGAGATGTCTTGATCCATAGATTGGGAATATTATTATCTTAATTAGGTAGTATATTTAATTTAGATAGAAATATATTTAGAATTATATATTACTTACAATTTTAGTTTAAGTTAAGAGTCTAAAGTTTTCAATTTTGGAATAATTACTTGTTTTGTTTTAGGAAGTTACATAGTAAGGGCCTAGATTCTAATTTCCTATTTTAGTTTCTTAGTTTTCTTAGGCCTATACATAGTTCATCTCAATGTACTAGAAGAGAGAACTAGAGACCTCAGAAACAGCTATTGATGAATGATACTTTGAGTTTTCTATAACTCTTTGTTTTCAACATATCGTTAGGGTTTAGCCGTGATCCGCGCTGCGTCAACAGTTTGATAGGCATGTGAAGCATGACGGTTTTATGAACAAATATTCATTTGTACTTAATCAACGATCGATCACTCTTGTACCATTGACACCGCAGCAAGTATATGAGGATCAAGTGAGATTGCAAAAAGAGAGTGATCAAAAGAAAGAGAGTGAATAGAAGAAAAGGAGTGAAAATTAGAGAGAGGCCGAGAAAAATGAGAGAGAAAAAGAAAATCAAAATTCGGCCATTGAGAGAAAATCAAAGAGAAAACAAAAGAATTTCTATGCAAAAATGAGTGAAATTAAGCGAGCAATGTTTTCAAATCAGCCGATGATTGTACTTTTGTACAAAGAGGCATTTTTCAATACTAACGAACTTGATCTCGCTATGCCTAGTTCTGTTGTTTCTCTTTTGCAGGAATATGAGGATGTCTTTCCCGAGGAAACACCACATGGGTTACCTCCAATTCGAGGGATTGAACATCAAATTGATTTTGTTCCTGGTGCGACAATTCCAAACCGACCGGCCTATATGAGCGATCCTGATGAGACAAAGGAGCTTCAACGGCAGGTAAGTGAGTTGTTGGAGAAAGGGTACATGAGAGAGAGCATGAGCCCATGCGCCATTCCGGTTATACTTGTACCTAAGAAGGATGAGACGTTGAGAATGCGCGTTGATTGTCGAGCAATCAACAACATAACGGTAAAGTATCGTCATCCTATTCCTCGCTTAGATGATATGTTAGATGAGCTGCATGGTTCTTGTGTATTTTCTAAAATTGATTTAAAGAGTGGTTATCATCATATTAGAATGAAAGAAGGAAATGAATGGAAAACTGCCTTTAAAAAACAATATGGTTTATATGAATGGTTAGTTATGCATTTTGATTTGACTAATGCTCTAAACACTTTTATGAGACTTATGAATCATGTTTTGCATGCATTTATAGGTAGATTTGTTGTTGTCTACTTTGATGATATACTCGTTTACAGCAAAAACTTAGATGATCATAATGTATATTTGAAATATGTTTTAGATGTGCTTAGGAAGGAAAAGTTATTTGTTAATTTGAAGAAGTGTACTTTTTGCACCGATAAGCTTGTATTTTTTGGATTTGTTGTTAGTGCACTATACAAGTTGATGAAGAAAAGGTACGAGCAATCAAAGAGTGGCCCAGTCCTACAAGTGAAAGTAATGTTCGTAGTTTTCATGGACTTGCTAGTTTTTACCGGCGGTTCGTGAAGGACTTTAATAGCATAGCAACACCACTTACTGAAGTGATCAAGAAGAATATTGGATTTAGATGGGGAGAAGAACAAGAGAAGGCGTTTCAAATAATCAAAGAAAAGCTGACCAACGCTCATTTATTATCTTTACCTAACTTTTCTAAAACTTTTGAGATTGAATGTGATGCTTTAGGTTTCGGTGTAGGTGCAATTCTTACGCAGGAAGGACGACCAATTGCTTACTTCAGCAAAAAATTAGGCGGGGCAGCCTTAAACTATCCAACTTATGACAAGGAGTTGTATGCATTGGTTCGGGCTTTAGAGACGTGGTAGCACTACCTATGGCCTAAGGAGTTTGTGATTCACACCGATCATGACTCCTTGAAACACATGAAGGGCCAACATAAGCTAAACAAAAGACATGCCTGATGGGTGGAGTTCATTGAAACGTTTCCATACGTCATTCAATATAAGCAAGGTAAGGAGAATGTGGTCGCCGATGCACTTTATTGCAGGTATGCGTTACTCTCTACACTTGATGCAAAATTGCTTAGTTTTGAGCACATAAAAAATTTATATGTTGATGACCATGAATTTTTTGAGGAATATCAGGCTTGTGAGAAAACCCCTTGTGGTAAGTTCTTTAGGCATGATGGGTTCGTGTTTCGAGAGAATAAGTGATGCGTTCACAATTGTTCCTTGAGGGAGTTATTAGTGCAGGAATCTCATGGTGAGGGATTAATGGGACATTTTGGAGTTGCAAAGACTTTAGTTATTTTGCAAGAACACTTCTATTGACCACATATGAAAAGAGATGTTGAGAGAATTTGTGGTAGATGTATCATATGTAGGCAAGCTAAATCTAGAGTGCAGTCTAACGATTTGTATACTCCTTTACCTATTCCTAGTGAGCCTTGGATTGATATTTCAATGGACTTTGTGTTAAGATTACCTAGAACTAAACGTGGGAGAGATTCAATTTTTGTGGTTGTGAATAGATTTTCTAAGATGATGCACTTTATTCCATGTCACAAAACGGATAATGCTTCGCATGTTGCTGATTTGTTATTTAGGGAGATTGTAAGATTACATGGCATGCCTAGAACAATTGTACAGGGATGCTAAGTTCTTGAGCTATTTTTGGAAGACTTTGTGGTGTAAGTTAGGTACTAAGCTATTGTTTTCTACTACTTATCACCCACAAACTGATGGTCAAATTGAAATAGTAAATAGGACTTTGTCTACTTTATTGAGGGAAATCATTAAAAAGAACATCAAAACATGGGAAGAGTGTTTACCACATGTTGAGTTTGCTTATAACAGATATGTTCATTTTGCTACTAAATTTTCACAATTTGAAATTATTTATAGATTTAATCCTTTAACTCCATTGGATTTATCTCATTTACCTATGACTGAGCATGTTAATTTAGATGGCAAAAAAATAGTTGAATTTGTCAAGCAGATTCATGAGAAAGCAAGACTCAATATTGAGCGAAGAACGGAGCAGTATGCAAAACACGCCAACAAGGGGTGTTATAAGTTGATTTTCGAACCCAGAGATTGGGTTTGGTTGCATATGAGGAAAGAAAGATTTCCAGCGCAAAGACGTTCCAAATTACTTCCGAGAGGGGATGGTCCTTTCCAAGTCCTAGAGCGCATAAATGACAATGCTTACAAACTAGACTTACTTGGTGAGTACAATGTAAGTGCTACTTTTAATGTTGCTGATTTGCTTCCTTTTGATGTAGGTGATGATTTGAGGGCAAATCCTTTTCATGAGAAGGGGAATGATGCAAATCGTAGCACGACTTTAAAGGATCCAGTTCAAGTTCCAATTTGACCGATTTCGCGAGCACGAGCAAAGAAGTTTAACGATGAACTCTACGGCCTGATTCAAGAGGTTTGAGCTCAAGCAAATTCGTGGAGGCCCATTGGACATGAAACAGGTGATCAACAAAGATCCATTAACATCATTCAAATTATAGAAGATTCCGGATAAAGCTAAAATTCAACAAGTGTTTGAGAAAGTTTCTAGAATATTTGAAGATCAAGAGAAAATATCATCAGATTTGTTTAAAGTTCAAATCTCCTGGAGATAGTCTCGGGATATTTCGATTTCATATCTTTAAAAAATATGTCATATCTCTATCGATATTTTATGTTTTATTTTCCTTATCTATAGGAGGAGATATGGCCAGATTAGGATTAGTTTATATCTATATATATTCATCTTAATGAATTTTTAATAAAAATGAACATTCAGAAAATGGTGAGAGTATTCTCTTTGGTTCTATAAGAACCATTTCGAACTTATCGGAAATTTCTGTGGCGTTCATCATTCGAACTTATCAAACGGCTTTCCACCACCGTTTGTGGCGTCTATACTGAGGTTCTTGTTTCGCAATAAACAACGGGTTGAGGTCAGTTATACTAAAGTTCTTGTTTATGTCATAAACAACGGGTCGAAGGTTTGCCAATCAAATCTGATCGTGAAACGATCTTGGATTCCTTTAGTTGTCGGGTCTCGTCATATTAAACAATGAGATTTACGGTGTTAAAACTCAAATATATATATATATATATATATATATATATATATATATATATATCCACTACTCTTTATCCTATTTTCTCTCATTTTGTTCCTTTTTTTTTCTCTCTCTCCTTTTCCTATCTCTTTCTTCTTCTTTTTTATAAATAAAATTGGAAGTCTTCCTTCCCATTCCTCTCATAGTCATGGGCACAAATTTTCATTTTTTTGTTCTATGTATTCTTTAATATGTTATTATTTTTTGGGTAAAAATATGTTATTATTTTTAAATTCATATTAAATATGCAAGATTTAACTCATATTTCATGTGCCACAAATTTGCGGATAATTGACAAAATACAATTTAGTAACACTGTATTTAACACGAATATAATTAGTCCACACATAGCACGGCTCATCTATAGTATTATTTAAATTGGAAAGAAAATCTCTCTGAACTCCTCTAGAAGCTTTCTATTTAAGAAAGTAATATCTCTTAATATGTTATTTATTCCAATCTTGCTAACTTGATTGGTTAAATATCTCGTCTTTGATCAAAGAATATGGCCATTGAAGTTGAGTTGGTGATAAGCTCACAAACTAGAACTTGATAAGAAAGAAGGGTGGATGGTAGAATCAACTAGACTCACTCGATAAGATAACTTGCCACGAGTAAGAAAAGTCGTTTTGATTCGCCACGTTCAAGGATGAACGATAATAATCGAGGTTTTTGCCATTAAACAAGGAACTTGTTTAGATAAGAAAAGAGAAGAAACCCTCTAAGCAATTTCATTCAAAAATATTCATTCATAGTCTGAGCTCTTCTCTTACAATAAAGTGTATATTTATATAGAGGGATGAGACCCCCATTGATTCTAGAATAAGAAACTGATATATAATCTCCTCTAGATTACTTTTCTAAAATAGAATAAGGTAATAAGCTGAAATAAGAAACATAAGACTGCTGACTCAAGCTAATATAGGAAATAATATCTAATTAAGAGAAACTATATTATAGAAATATTATCTTCTCGTAACAGCTGAAGTCTTTTAAAATATGGGCCATCACTTTGGGCTATACTCCTCGTCTCCTATTTCCAAGCACTTAAGTAAGGTAAAGGGCCCGGGGAGAATTGCAGTAAGCTTCTTGGCCATGGAACACGTGATAGGACCCGAACTAGATCTGGCCTCGTCTTGGACTGCATTCTTGGGCACGTCAGTTGGCCAATTAGGCTTAATTGGAGTTTGGCTTCTTTATCTTCATGTGGTTTGAATTTGCTAGCTCATCTCCCCACTTGTGAACTTGTGAAATGCTTGACCTTGACTATTATCGGGATATATCAAGTGTTGTAGTAAAAATGAGGTTGATTGACAAGTCTTGAGGTAAAAACTCAATTATTAAATCATCAAGAACGGGGCAAGATGATTCTAGTACTAGTATATTTGCAACTTCTTCCCTAAAGATAAGTCATTACTAGGAATTGCAACGGGGCAAAATAGAGCGGATACTAGGATATCCATGCTTGCCCTGTGCCTCCTGATCCCTGCCTCGCGAGGCGGGCAAGATGATTCTAGTACTAGTATATTTGCAACTTCTTCCCTAAAGATAAGTCATTACTAGGAATTGCACACGGGTAATTCCCAAAGAGTCGGATCTGATCCACCCCCCCCCCCCACCGTTTCAGCCACTCTCTTCCTTTTTATTATTTTTTGTTTGGTTGAACTTCTCCTAATATACAAAATAACGTTTCAATAATGAAAAGAGAGAGAGAAAAAAAAACGAAAAAAAAGAGAAATAAATTGCAATTATCAAACATGAACCTAGCGCACATGAATGAACAAAGAAACACGATTGAAGCTGAACCGTGCATGTCACGACTCGAAATTTAAAAGAGTTTCCCTATATTTCCTCGTTATCCATTGTCATACACACGTTTCATATGTATATAATATGCTTCTATAACACACCAAACCTTTAAACCAACTCGACAGGCTCTACATAAACATATAACCAATCTCACAATTTCTAATGTACATATATAACTCTCAAGAGAGTATTCTGCTGCAACCATACCACTAAACCAACTAAACAAAAGTTTCAGGTCGTAACATGATTGTAACATTTACAAAAACTTACTACCTATACTATGAGTGGGCCTACTTGCCAAAAGTCCTTCGTGCTGATCCCCGTTATCCAAAAGTCCTCCTGGTGCGACTAGTCTAGCTTCTAGTTCATCTAGAAAAATATATGCATGGGCTGTGAGCTACATCTCAGTGAGTATTATATTTCAAAGTAAAATGAACTAATATGTTAACATCACAATTCACAACAATCAATCTTTTTCTTCTTCCTTCAGCCCATCATGGGCTAAGTTTCTGAATAAATCTTCCATGTTGATCATCTATTTATGTTGATATTCCCTTATATCAGATTCTTGTTCTTTCAGTAGTCTATGGTTATCCCTCAATCGAGATCTTGGGTGCAAATGGTATCAGAGCCAAGTGGGGATAGGATGTATAGTTCGTTTTGATTCTTAGATCTCGTAGCTCGTATAGGTCATATCATCTAGGACCGCCTTCATGGCTAGTAGTATCTCATCTTGTGATCTTTCCTTAAGCGTCTAGTTGCATGTCTATACAATAAACTGAAGCTGGTAAACGTAGTAATACATAGCCATAGCATAGGTCTCTCTATGTGTCTAGATCCAAAACCACAATGAACTGAAGTAATGTAAGAGGCTCTAATGTCCATCCGACAGCTCTAATGGACTCTACACATTCTAATCCTTAAGTGCAGTGCTCCAAGCCTACTGAACCCGGTGGTAAGTCCCGACGGTTAGGGCAGTTTTTGGGTATAACCAGGAGGAGTAAAAGTGTAAGGATATGGTCTAAGTAGATGGAGGTTATCTACGTAACTCGGAGTAGAGTTATCCTCGTGCATTATCGTTTGTCTAGGTACAGCAGTTGGGGTAGGATTCAAATCCGAAGAGAGTCTTACTGTGTTTGTCTGTCTACTATTATTGTTAAATCCAGGAACAACAATTGGGTAAGGTATGTACTAGATTCTGCAGGGAAACACAGTGTGAGGCTTCTTCCATCCGTCCAGGTATGTACTAGATCTTTGATCTTGAGAGAAGCTGGGATTAGGGGATAGATTCGGATTATCATCTTCAAACCACTTAGCTATTGGTCTATAGATCTCTAGAAATTTCGTCTAGGTATAGATTAGTGTACTGAAAGGTGAGGAACTGATATACTGTTCGAATATCTTTATAAATATTTGTGAGACTGGAAGGTTTATTGTTTTTGAATATGGATTGGTTTAAAGCAAGCTCTTCGAGTACATGTCCTTCTGAAAACTCTTTCGATAATGATTCTGTTCTCAACAGAGAAGAGGTCAATTTGGAATGTTTTGATAAATCTATCAATGATTGGGAAATCCCAAGAATCGCTTCAAAACAGATTTATAAAAACTCAAAATTCCAACAAATATATTCAAAAACCGATTACACCATAACCACTGAGGAAAGGGACATCCCCCTAAAAAACTCCTCACAAACCATAAAACTCTTGAACCAAGAGTCATTGAAAAAACATAATGACAAATATAACTTCATCCATATAGGGCTCATCCAAGTGGGCATAAAACCCCTAACCCGAGAAGGCTCAGATACCTCAGTACTCTTAGTACTTAGAGATGCTAGGCTTTTAAATTATCATGAATTCATCCTTGGGACAGTCGAGACTAGTCTGTGCGATGGACCAGTCCATTTCAACTGTTTCCCAAATTTCACCATGTCTCTCAAAGACCAAAACATAACCCATGGCTCGACTTTGCAAATCAAAACGGACAACTACAAGATTGCTTTAGGCTCCATCCCTTTAGCCCTTGTATACTGAGTCCATTACAAGACGATGGTCTCAGCCTTTGCAACCAAAGCCTTCAAACATAGTCCCAAAGGAGAAACCCTCCTTTTCCAAACGGACATTGCCAGGTCAAACACTGTAGTCCCCAGACCAATTAGGTGGAATGAGGTAACTCTTCTTGATAAATGGGTCCTAGAAGGCGCAGTTGCCCCTGAAAAAGTTCAAAATGAGGAACCTAGTCGAGTGAGCCAGTTCCAAGATGGGAGAGTTTCAATAAGCTTTCGCCATAGGAGATCAGTCGACATACAGTCAACCTCAAACCCCTCGATAAGTTCTTCCTTTAGAAGCCTTGAGCCAAGAAGGAGATCATTCAGTGTTGCCCCATCAACAAACACTTTCCAAACAGCTACTGAAACCCCTCCTAGGTCTACTAACCTTAGAGGATTAAGTAGTGTCGCCACCAATATCCCTAGGCCAGTATATTCTGTCCCAAACACAGATGAAACTGAGTCTTCACCCCCTTCACCCACATTTTCATCCATAACCGATGCTACCAGAATCAATCCTAACCCTGAGATCTATGTGATTGATAAACCCTTCACATTAGCGTCCAACATCCTTAGGAACGATTTCTGCTCCAAAGAAAATGAAAACAAGAGGAATTGGTTGCATGAGGTCTTCACGAAAAAATATGTCGAGACCATAATGCAAAATTAGTGGATAAAATTCATGGAGAATAACAAGAAAAACATCCTTTTCTGGGACTGGTTTAGCCAAGTCTACATGGAAGAAAAGGTCATCAAATTCATTGAAAAAACCATAACCTGGAAACTACGCTTCAACAAACCCATAGTTTCTTCAAAACCTCCTCCAAAATATGTTGAGCCAAAAGAACCTGAGCAAACCAAAAACCTTAGGTTACTCAACATGATGATCATAAATACTCGCGCCTTAGAGCATGAAAACCGGGAAAGAGAAAGAAAACAAACTGAGTCGGAACTTTGCCAAAAACTCCATGAGTTACAAAAAGAAGAAAAAACTCTGAAAAAAGATGAAAAGCTGGTTCAGACCCTGGACAATGCTGAACCCAAACCTGAGTGTAAAAGCCAGGAATTCACACATCAAAAATACTCCTAAAACCTACAATTAGTGTGCATGACTTCCAAATGGAAGAAATTGCCTTGTTGGATACAGGTGCAGACGCAAATTGTGTGAGGGAGGGATTAATCCCATTAAAATACTATGAAAAGACCCATGAATCTTTACGGTCTGCAAGCAATAACAAACTGAGAATTTCATACAAAATTGCAGAAGCAGAAGTAAAAAATGAAGATTCAACATACAAAACTGAATTCCTAGTTGGGAAAGACTTAAAAAATGAAGTCATACTAGGAACCCCATTCATTCAGCTCATCAAACCCTTCCTTTTCACCAACTCTGGCAAAAAGACGGTGTATTTAAAAAGCAAAACCATTTTCCCCTTCATCACAAAACCTGTAACCAGAAATCTGGACATAATACAGGCAACTGAGAGGCAAATTGGTTGGGTAAAAGATGAGATTTCACACCATAAGGTTGAGAATCTGCTTCAAAAACCATATTGAAACATAAAATCGATAATCTCAACAGACTGATCCAGGAGTCAGTTTGCGGAGAAACTCCAAATGCTTTCTGGGATAGGAAACAACATGTCATTGATCTACCTTATGAAAAGGATTTCGATAAGAAAAATATCCCAACAAAAGCCAAACCCATTCAGATGAATCAAGAGTTGGAAAAACACTGTAAAATGGAAATTCAGGAACTCTTGAACAAAAGATTGATTAGACCTAGCAAGTCTCCCTGGAGTTGTTCAGCCTTCTATGTTAACAAAAACGCAGAACTTGAAAGAGGAGTACCCAGGTTAGTAATCAACTACAAGCCTTTGAACCAAGCCTTAAGGTGGATTAGGTATCCAATACCTAACAAAAAATATTTGCTCCAAAAACTTCATGATTCAAAAATATTTTCAAAATTCGACATGAAGTCAGGTTTTTGGCAAATTCAAATCACCGAAAAGGACAAATGCAAAACTGCATTCATAGTTCCATTTGGCCAGTACGAATGGAATGTAATGCCTTTTGGGCTCAAAAATGCCTCATCTGAATTTCAGAAAATCATGAACGACATCTTTGGTGCATACTCTGATTTCATAATTGTATACATCGATGACGTTCTCATATTTTCCAAAAAACATTGATTCTCATTTTAAACATGTAAACCATTTCATGAGAATCACATCAAAAAATTGTTTGACTGTGTCTCCGACCAAAGTCTGCCTTTTTCAAACAAAAATTCGATTCTTAGGGCATAACATCAGCAGGGGCACCATAATCTCCATTAACAGGTCCATCCAATTTACTGATAAATTCCCTGACCAAATCCATGATAAAAAGCAACTACAAAGGTTCTTAGGAAGTCTCAACTACGTTGTAGATTTTTTCCCTGGCCTAAGTAAACTCTACAAACCCCTCCATAACAGGTTAAAGAATTCTCCTCCACCATGGACGGATGAACAAACCAACATTATGAAGCAAATCAAGCTTCAAATCAAAACTTTACCTTGTTTACACTTGGCAGACCCATCTGCAAAAAAGATTGTTGAAACAGACGCCTCTGAAGAAGGATACGGAGAAATATTGAAACAATCCAAAAATGAACATGAACAGGTTGTTCAGTTCACATCAAAACATTGGAACCAAATACAGAAGAATTACACAACAATTAAAAAAGAAATTCTTTCTGTTGTTCTTTGCATTTCGAAATTTCAATCTGATCTTTTAAACCAAAGGATTTTACTTCGGATTGATTGTAAATCTGCAAAAGAGGTTCTTCAAAAAGATGTTCAAAACATTGCATCAAAACGGATTTTTGCCAGATGGCAAGCAATCTTGAGTGTATTTGATTTTGACATCGAATTCATAAAAGGAGAGGCTAACAGTCTCCCTGACTTCCTGACAAGAGAATTCTTGCAGGTATCACCATGAGCATGAGGACTCGTTCCTCTAAAAAAGAGGCCTCGGCCTCAAAACAGCTGGCTCCCAGCCAGTCGATCAAAAAAGAGGAGAAATCCTCGAAACAGGTGGCTTCCAACCAACCCTCCTTCGGACAGATCACTGTTGATAGCCAGATTAAAACCTATCGACAGACTCTCCAACAGGAAATTGATAAGCAGGGCTGCATGCAAACCCTGCCAGGTAAAATTCCTAAACCAAAAAAGGAGAAACAAGCTCTTGAAAAACAGAGTGCATCTCCTCAAAATCTTGATAATAATGTAGTAGTCCAGCAATAGATTACAGTATTAAAAGATAAACCAGAATTAGCACAAGTGCTATCTGGGATATCTCCTCCTATGCTGGAGACTAGCAAGGGAGAGAGCTCTAGGCAAATCACCAAAAGAGCAGAAAAAAGTCTCACAACATTTTCCGATAAGGAAACCAGCTCTTCAAAAACAGCACCATGGTTTCCAAAATCATTAATTCAAACTGTTTTGATTATGGAAGAAGGTTTTTACCATGAAAACCCTTTCTTCGCAGCATCAAAATTGTTTCCTGAAAATTGGTGTTTCTGGCCCATGGATATTTCAAAAACCTGGGAATACTATGAGGAAATCTTGAGTGAAACAGGTTCAGTTGAGTTCAAACACCATCTCGTCCCTGGATCCTCAAACACCATATCTCACTCTACTGCCAAAATACAGAGAGTCATCCTCCCAAAAGAATGGAATGAGGGAAAACCATACAAAATCCATCAATTCCAAGCCAGATTCTCGTCCGATATCCCACATAATGCCATGTATTCCATCTGGGATTACCAACAGGCCTGGTACAATGCATTTTTGTACCAAAACCATGAATTCAGACACACCTGGCTGATCTTCTTCCATTCAAATACTCCAGCCATATTCCCCTATTGGTTTGCCCATTGGTGGTCGCTCTGGGGTCCAATTCCAGACATACTGCCCCCCATAATTCATGAAGCATACTTTACATATGCTTCTAGATTCAAACCTTAGGGGAACCAGACTATCTTTCCCGTGCTTCTCCAATTCTACCAAATCTTTGGACTATCATGGGTTCATAACTGGACTTTCGGATACAAGCCCGATCAACAAACAGGCATGCAGACACTGACCAGGATTTTCAAATGCAAATGATGGGTTAAGTTGAAGGTAGACCATCTTGACCACCAGTTTGCTCTCGATTGGTTCCGAAAAAATGCTTTCGTTTCAGACAAAGCACAAGTGGACCACCAAAGTTTCCTCCAGGTCAAAGCCAAGGCTTCCTCCTTCCTTTCAGCAGCAAAAACTGATGAGGATTACATAGGACGGTTAAGCCAGGTTCTCCTAGAACTCAAAAATCTAAACACCACTGCCTCGTCAGCATCAGAATCCCACAGGGAAGACGATGGTAGTGACCTATCTTCAGATTAATTGCGAGCCTCAGCACCCGAGAGCGTCCGCCCACTGTTTCGACACGTGGATCATTACCGAACAAAAAACCTTTCGGCTCACAAGCTATGCCCCACATCCAACGCAATCTCCGGAAGCGTCCCACCACTACTCCAGTGGTACCATAATGGACAAAAAACCTTTCAGTGAGCGTGCCCGACATAAAGCAGCAATCTGTCACTATTTGCGACAAAAAAGGCATTGTAGCTACAGTTTTTCCGCTGTCTCGACAGTACCCCACATGTGAGTGCATAGTAAAAGCTGCACAGCGACAAGACATCTTCCATCGCCTATAAGAGTGGCCATCCTTCAGCATCAAGGGGGACACAATTCACCACAATAATCTCTTTCTCTCTTCCTCTTCTTCTCATAAGTAAACATCCGGCTCCCATAACCCGGATCTTCTATCTCCTATTCTGTGTGTAAGTTTCAGTGTAAGCATGGGTTGAGTTCGTTTAGACTCTTCCCCTTTTCTTTTTCTTCTTCAATGTTTTCTTTTGTCTTCTTAAGCATCATGTACTCCCTTCAGCCCATCATGGGCTAAGTTTCTGAATAAATCTTCCATGTTGATCATCTATTTATGTTGATATTCCCTTATATCAGATTCTTGTTCTTTCAGTACTCTATGGTTATCCCTCAGTCGAGATCTTGGGTGTAAATGGTATCAAAGCCAAGTGGGGATAGGATGTATAGTTCGTTTTGATTCTCAAATCCCGTAGCTCGTATAGGTCATATCATCTAGGACCGCCTTCATGGCTGGTAGTATCTCATCTTGTGATCTTTCCTTAAGCGTCTAGTTGCATGTCTATACAATGAACTGAAGCTGGTAAATGTAGTAATACATAGCCATAGCATAGGTCTCTCTAAGTGTCTAGATCCAAAACCACAATGAACTGATGCTAGGTAAAGAAGTAATGTAATCTAATGTCCATCCGGCAGCTCTAATGGACCCTACACATTCTAATCCTTAAGTGCAGTGCTCCAAGCCTACTGACCCCAGTGGTAAGTCCCGACGGTTAGGGCAGTTTTTGGGTATAACTAGGAGGAGTAAAAGTGTAAGAATATGGTCTAAGTAGATGGAGGTTATCTGCGTAACTCGGAGTAGAGTTATCCTCGCGCATTATCGTTTGTCTAGGTACAGCAGTTGGGGTAGGATTCAGATCCGAAGAGAGTCTTACTGAGTTTGTCTGTCCACTATTATTGTTAAATCCAGGAACAGCAGTTGGGTAAGGTATGTACTAGATTCTGCAGGGAAACACAGTGTGAGGATTCTTCCATCCGTCCAGGTATGTACTAGATCTTTGATCTTGAGAGAAGCTGGGATTAGGGGATAGATTCGAATTATCAAGATAAATGGTATCTCTGATACCATTTACACCCAAGATCTCGACTGAGGGATAATAACCATAGAGTACTGAAAGAACAAGAATATGATATAAGGGAATATCAACATAAATAGATGATCAACATGGAAGATTTATTCAGAAACTTAGCTCATGATGGGCTGAAGGGAGTACATGATGCTTAAGAAGACAAAAGAAAACATTGAAGAAAAAAAAGAAAAGGGGAAGAGTCTGAACGAACTCAACCCATGCTTACACTGGAACTTACACACAGAATGGGAGATAAAAGATCCGGGTTATGGGAGCCAGATGTTTACATATGAGAAGAAGAGGAAGAGAGAGAGATTATTGTGGTGAATCGTGTCCGCCTTGATGCTGAAGGAAGGCCACTCTTATAAGCGATGGAAGATGCATTGTCGCTGTGCAGCTTTTACTATGCACTCACATGCGGGGTACTGTCGAGATAGCGGAAAAACTGTAGCTACAGTGCCTTTTTTGTCGCAAATAGTGACAAATTGCTGCTTTATGTCGGGCATGCTCGCCGAAAGGTTTTTTGTCCGTTATGGTACCACTGGAGTAGTGGTGGGACGCTTCCGGAGATTGCGCTGGATGTGGGGCATAGCCTGTGAGCCGAAAGGTTTTTTGTCCGGTAATGATCCATGTATCGAAACAGTGGGCGGACGCTCTCGGGTGCTGAGGCTAGCAATTAGATCAGAATTGCTCGTAAGCAATGTCGGGTCTCATCATTATCTCTTTTGCGAACTTTTGTAGCCATTGATCATGTCGAGTGCTGAACCCTGGTTGCAATGGCTTGTCAATAAGAGATATATGGTGGAAAACCCTTTGGCATTTACCTGAGAATTGAAGAATGTGCCCTGGATATTTACGCTAGTGCCATTCATTAATCTGAACCCAAGCACCCCACTTGCTGATCTGTGTTATGACTTGGCTTTCACTGGGCCAATAACTTACTTTTGGGGGTAGGATGTCCTCGGAGTGTAATGGAGAAATGAAAATGTAATGGATAGCAGGTTGAACTTTTATGGGGGAAACCCACTTTGGTGGAGACGATTCTATATGGATGGAGAGGCTGGCAGAGCGCCTCAATGATTTGGTGATCAGACTCCAGGCATTGTTCCCAAAAAGGGATTGGAGTTCTGGCCGGTGTGCATCTTCTGGTTTGAGGATTATTGAATTGAGAATCCCGTATCTCAGAAGATCGCAGAAATCGAAATGATGTTTATTAAAACGATTTTTTAAAGGGAAAACAAAAAAACTGAATTTGGGTATGGAGAACTCCAGACTATGCCTGCAACCTTCCATCATTAAGATGTCCACTTTTTCGTAATTTTCATCTTCACCATGTAAGTCGCAGGGTTTTTGAAAATCATTTTGAAAAAAGTTTTTTCTTTCCCATTTCCAGAACCATCCAATTGTCCCTTTTGGTGTGCTAGCACAGAACTGGAGGATCCTGGTAAAAAAGGAAATTATGTTTGAAGAAAATTCCTGGAGGCTTACCTCTGAGATTTTTGAGACAAGATCCTCAGGAAGTTTTGACAAGAACATGATTTCTCCTGCTTATGGGAAAATGCCACTGAGAGTGACCTCAATGGGTTTTTTGGAAAATATTTTTTTAGTCACAGGTTTTGAAAGATCCTGAGACCGAATTATCGATGGAGTTGATGATGACTCCAATTCCTGCCTGAATTTTATGTTTTCTTTTTCAAGAGCGTCTTTTTCTCTAAGGCAGGACTCAGAAAACTCTAAGACTTCTATTCTTTCTGAAGCGAGGTTTTCGATTTATTTTTTGAAACCCTCATTTTCTTTTTCCAGAATATCTCTCCTTTTTTCACTCTTTTTGATTTTCTTTTTCAGAGCATTATTTTCTCTTTGCATTTTTGCAAAGTGCTCTGTGAACTTATCGAACTCAACTAACCTGTTCTGGAGGAAAGTTTGAGTCTGAGCTTTTTGGAGGGATAGCTCTTGTTGCAGCGAATCGATTTTGAGACAGAATTCCTGCTGCAAGGATGTTCTGCTGTTGCATAGTTCCTCCAGATGAAGGACCAATGCATTTATGGTTTCCTCACCCTTTTGAGGATCCTTTTATGGATGTCCATAAATTATCCAAGATGAGTTGTTGCCTGGGATCAGGCTTCCAAGCCGTGAGGCTGGAGGTTATCCGGAACCGCTTTTTTGGAGGCAGGCTCCTACTTTTATGTTTCTCTGAAGAGGAGTTTTCAGCATCCTGGTCAAACCAGGGGAAATCCATTTTCCTGCAAGACATGAAAATGTTATTGCAGATTTATGTTTAAATTTATCCCTACAGGAGCTTGTAGAGCCAGGTGGCCTATGAACAACTCATAGTCCTCCCGGGTTTTTAAAGTGGAGTTAATGTGCTGAAAACAGGGTTTTGAATCGCATGGAGGGATGTCCTTGCAATGCCTATCAAAGAAAGCACATAACACATCGGATATAGGATGATCGATGAAGGCACATATATTGTGGATGTATGCAGTGAAGATACGGTCCATAGATTCTGTTTCTCCGTCCTGTATGTCATTTTGTATTTTCTCAAGACTGTCGTCTTGCCACAGTTCTAACAGCCATTTGTGTAACCACTCTTGAGCAGATTCCACGGCCATTTCCTGCGCAAAATGTATTAGTCTGTTTTGTAAATACATTTATCAGGGATGAAATGGAATTTTATTTTGTTTCCAAGCTTGTGCGTTTCTATGCCAGATGAGGTGACAAGGAACGGTTTTAAAAGCTGAATGAATGGGGTGCCTAGTATGACCTTATGGCTAAGGTTTCTAACTAGGAGGAATGATGTTTTGTACCGGATTCTATTTTGTTCAACTTCTACCTTACTCAATTTGTATTTGATGTCAAGTTTGGTACCACTAACAGAAGAAAGTGATTCAGTTGTTTTTTCATAGAATCTGACGGGGATGAATTGTTCATTAATACAGTTTTCGTCCGCTCCTGTATCAAACAGAGCAGTTGTATCAATAAACAGATCATGGTTTATGACAAGCGTGATTTTGATCAACCATCTATTAGGAGAGGGTTCCCCTATCATGGTTAGAGTTTCATGCTGGTCATTTCCTTTTTGGTTCAGGGCCAGAGTTTCTTCTGGGTTTTTGTCCTGGTTCATGAGGTTTTGACCGGAGCTAGCTGAGGGTTTTGTAGCCTCAGTAAGTAGCTCTTCCAATCGACCAATTATCAAGGAATGCTGCTGCTGCTCAAACTTGATACAGTCAACCTCATTCCTTAGGATTTCAATTTCCTTTAGGGCATCAGACGAGGTTTTGTGAGCTCGTCTCTTGTCATGCCTTTTCAGGATTTCAGAGAGGTTGTAATTAGGGGTTTTGGTCTCGTGTTCGAGAGTGCCATGTTTCAACTTCTCAAGATATTGTTTTCTTAACAAAGGGTTCTAGATTTGGTCTGCTATTTCTAGCAAGAATTCCTGATCTTTTTGTTAAGACATTTATCGATTTTTCATTGGATGACCAACTGAGTTCATCCATTTGCAGGCCCTCCTCACTCGCAGTTGAGGATTCTGTATCAGAGTCAGAGGACTTTATCAACAGGTTGCAGACCTGGTTTTTGGTTTCTTCATCAATTTCCAGTTGATGAATCTTTTTGTTGAGGTAGCAATACCTCTGGGTGTGGCCAGTTTTCCCACATTTGAAGCATTTGTAAGATGAGTTGAATTTTTTCTCACTCTTTTCAATGGATTGGGCTTTTGAGGGAATCCTAGGCTTATAGTGGAAATGTTTAGGCTTATGTTTTCTGCTGCAGTCCCCACTGCAGGTTTTGGTTTTATCGACCTTTTTGTCGACCTGGAAAGAGGGATCGAATTGTTGGCAGAAATTGCCAAGCTCTTTCCTGGTCTGGGCCTTTTCTTTTTTCAATTGTTTTTGAAGTTTGTGCTGAGTACACATACGGATACCTTCCTTATGGATGATGCTGATGAGCTCTCCATAACTCAGTTCTTTGTAAGGTATCTGGCCATGATTTATGGATTTGATTTCGTTTCGGACTTGTTCTCCTAACAAGGTTGGCAGACCTGCTAAGAATTTTTCCTTCCAAAACGGTTGGTTACAATCCTCCCTAGACATGACCCTAGTGAGGAAGGTATCTTTGTACTGTCTAAAATCAGACAGTCTTTTGCATTTTAGGTTTGACAACAACTCTAAGTTTTTGTCTTTGAGGTGAGAGGGATCTCCTAAGAAGTGTTGGGAGATGGCAAAGACTAGGGTTGCTACGGCATCAGGGATATCCTCATTGTTTTCATCCTATATGATCTCACCAGTTTCATCTGTCTTGACGCTGATCAGGATTTCATTTTGTTGGAAGGGCGATAGGTAGTTATCCCACCATCCTTTCAGTTGACCAGTGAACCATGCTATGAGCATGTGTGCTATGGCTGGGTCAGACAATCGCGTCTGAGTCTTGTAAGCATTTGACACCATCGTCATTTGCTGCAAGACGCTCAGTATGTTGTATTCTGATTGGTCATCTATGTTCCATTCATAGATCGCATTTGCACTATACCTATTTTGGACAATGCTAGGTTTTTCTTCTAGCACTAGGTCTGGTGCAGATATGTTAGTGTAGTAGGGTTTTTGGGGTTCCTGCCACACTATTTTGTTCAATTCTCCAGTTTTATCGATGGAGTTGACATTCGAATCCTGAGACTCTTGTGTCTTTTGTTTTGCTGCTTTTAATGGGGTTCCAGGCTCTATTCCTGACAGGGGAGTGTCTGGGACGATCATTTTGGGCAGACTTATGAAGGTGGATTCTTCCTGGAGATTTATGTTTTTTATTTTTCTTTCGAGCTCCTAATTAAACTCTTTTCTCCTAGAGACTGGGATCTCATGGGGTCTAAAAGGAGGTTTTCTGAGAGACTCTATGGGTACAGGTCTTGATTGGCTTGGACGACTAGAGGTCCCTACCTAGTTGGCTACTGGTTTTGTGACTTCTTGTTCTATCCTAGTCAATTGGGAACCTATGGTGGAGAGACACTGATTTGTGAAATTATTTTGTTCAAAGATATTTTTAATATCTTTGGGGGCCAGTGAATCGTCCACTTTGTTTTTGAAAGGAGAAGCTTTGATCTTCTCATTTTGATGGATTATTTTGACAAGTGGGGATAGGATGTATAGTTCGTTTTGATTCTCAGATCCCGTAGCTCGTATAGGTCATATCATCTAGGACCGCCTTCATGGCTGGTAGTATCTCATCTTGTGATCTTTCCTTAAGCGTCTAGTTGCATGTCTATACAATGAACTGAAGCTGGTAAACGTAATAATACACAGCCATAGCATAGGTCTCTCTAAGTGTTTAGATCCAAAACCACAATGAACTGATGCTAGGTAAAGAAGTAATGTAATCTAATGTCCATCCGGCAGCTCTAATGGACCCTACACATTCTAATCCTTAAGTGCAGTGCTCCAAGCCTACTGAACCCAGTGGTAATTCCCGACGGTTAGGGCAGTTTTTGGGTATACCCAGTGGTAAAAGTGTAAGGATATGGTCTAAGTAGATGGAGGTTATCTGCGTAACTCGGAGAAGAGTTATCCTCGTGCATTATCGTTTGTCTAGGTACAGCAGTTGGGGTAGGATTCAGATCCGAAGAGAGTCTTACTGAGTTTGTCTGTCTACTATTATTGTTAAATCCAGGAACAGCAGTTGGGTAAGGTATGTACTAGATTCTGCAGGGAAACACAGTGTGAGGCTTCTTCCATCCGTCCAGGTATGTACTAGATCTTTGATCTTGAGAGAAGCTAGGATTAGGGGATAGATTCGGATTATCATCTTCAAACCACTTAGCTGTTGGTCTATAGATCTCTAGAAATTTTGTCTAGGTGTAGATTAGTGTACTGAAAGGTGAGGAACTGATATGCTGTTCAAATATCTTTATAAATATTTGTGAGACTAGAAGGTTCATCCCATATGATATGACTTTTCGGAAAATGTTGTGAGACTTTTTTTCTGCTCTTTTGGTGATTTGCCTAGAGCTTTCTCCCTTGCTAGTCTCCAACATAGCAGGAGATATCCCAGATAGCACTTGTGCTAATTCTGCTTTATCTTTTAATACTGTAATCCATTGCTGGACTACTGCATTATTATCGAGATTTTGAGGAGAAGCACCCTGTTTTTCAAGAGCTTATTTCTCCTTTTTTGGTTTAGGAATTTTACCTGGCAGGGTTTGCATTCAGCCCTGCTTATCAATCTCCTATTGGAGAGTCTGTCGATAGGTTTTAATCTGGCTATCAACAGTGATCTGTCCGAAGGAGGGTTGGCTGGAAGCCACCTGTTTCGAGGATTTCTCCTCTTTTTTGATCGACTGGCTAGGAGACAGCTGTTTTGAGGCCGAGGCCTCTTTTTTAGAGGAACGAGTCCTTATGCTCATGGTGGTACCTGCAGGAATTCTCTTGTCAGGAAGTCAGGGAGACTGTTAGCCTCTCCTTTTATGAATTCGATGTCAAAATCAAATACACTCAAGATCGCTTGCCATTTGGCAAAAATCTGTTTTGATGCAATGTTTTGAACATCTTTTTGAAGAACCTCTTTTGCAGATTTACAATCAATCCGAAGTAAAATCCTTTGGTTTAAAAGATCAGATTGAAATTTCGAAATGCAAAGGACAACAGAAAGAATTTCTTTTTTAATGGTTGAGTAATTCTTCTGTGTTTGGTTCCAATGTTTTGATGTGAACTGAACAACCTGTTCACGTTCATTTTTGGATTGTTTCAATAATCCTCCGTATCCTTCTTCAGAAGCGTCTGTTTCAACAATCTTTTTTGCAGATGGGTCTGCCAAGTGTAAACAAGGCAGAGTTTTGATTTGAAGCTTGATTTGCTTCACAATGTTGGTTTGTTCATCCGTCCATGGTGGAGGAGAATTGTTTAACCTGTTATGGAGGGGTTTGCAGAGTCTACTTAGGCCAGGGAAAAAATCTACAACGTAGTTGAGACTTCCTAAGAACCTTTGTAGTTGCTTTTTATCATGGATTTGGTCAGGGAATTTATCAGCAAACTGGATGGACCTGTTGATGGGGATTATGGTGCCCATGCTGATGTTATGCCCTAAGAATCGAATTTTTGTTTGAAAAAGGCAGACTTTGGTCGGAGACACAGTCAAACCATTTTTTGATGTGATTCTCATGAAATGGTTTACATGTTTAAAATGAGAATCAATGTTTTTGGAAAATATGAGAACGTCATCGATGTATACAATTATGAAATCAAAGGATGCACTAAAGATGTCGTTCATGATTTTCTGAAATTCAGATGGGGCATTTTTGAGCCCAAAAGGCATTACATTCCATTCGTACTGGCCAAATGGAACTGGGAATGCAGTTTTGTATTTTAACTTTTCGGTGATTTGAATTTTCCAAAAGCCTGACTTCATGTCGAATTTTGAAAATATTTTTGAATCATGAAGTTTTTGGAGCAAATCTTTTTTGTTAGGTATTGGATACCTAATCCACCTTAAGGCTAGGTTCAAAGGCTTGTAGTTGATTACTAACCTGGGTACTCCCTTTTCGAGTTCTGCATTTTTGTTAACATAGAAGGCTGAACAACTCCAGGGAGACTTGCTAGGTGTAATCAATCTTTTGTTCAAGAGTTCCTGAATTTCCATTTTACAGTGTTTTTCCAACTCTTGATTCATCTGAATGGGTCTGGCTTTTGTTGGGATATTTTTCTCATCGAAATCCTTTTCATAAGGTAGATCAATGACACGTTGTTTCCTATCCCAGAAAGCATTTGGAGTTTCTCCGCAAACTGACTCCTGGATCAGTCTGTTGAGATTATCGATTTTCTGTTTCAAATCTGGTTTTTGGAGCAGATTCTCAACCTTATGGTGTGAAATCTCATCTTTTATCCAACCAATTTGCCTCTCAATTGCCTGTATTATGTCCAGATTTCTGGTTACAGGTTTTGTGATGAAGGGGAAAATGGTTTTGCTTCCTAAGTACAACGTCTTTATGCCAGAGTTGGTGAAAAGGAAGGGTTTGATGAGCTGAATGAATGGGGTTCCTAGTATGACTTCATTTTTTAAGTCTTTCACAACTAGGAATTCAGTTTTGTATGTTGAATCTTCATTTTTTACTTCTGCTTCTGCAATATTGTATGAAATTCTCAGTTTGTTATTGCTTGCAGACCGTAAAGATTCATGGGTTTTTTCACAGTATTTTAATGGGATTAATCCCTCCCTTACACAATTTGCGTCTGCACCTCTATCCAACAAGGCAATTGCTTCCATTTGGAAGTCGTGCACACTCATTGTAGGTTTTAGGAGGTATTTTTGATGTGTGAATTCCTGGCTTTTACACTCAGGTTTGGGTTCAGCATTGTCCAGGGTCTGAACCAGCTTTTCATCTTTTTTCAGAGTTTTTACTTCTTTTTATAACTCATGGAGTTTTGGCGAAGTTCCGACTCAGTTTGTTTTCTTTCTCTTTCCTGGTTTTCATGCTCTAAGGCGCGGGTATTTCTGATCATCATGTTGAGTAACCTAAGGTTTTTGGTTTGCTCAGGTTCTTTTGGCTCAACATATTTTGGAGGAGGTTTTGAGGAAACTATGGGTTTGTTGAAGGGTAGTTTACAGGTTATGGTTTTTTCAGTGAATTTGACTACCTTTTCTTCCATGTAGACTTGGCTAAACCAGTCCCAGAAAAGGATGTTTTTCTTGTTAATCTCCATGAATTTTATCCACTGATTTTGCATTATGGTCTCGACATATTTTTTCGTGAAGACCTCATGCAACCAATTCCTCCTGTTTTCATTTTCTTTGGAGCAGAAATCGTTCCTAAGGATGTTGGACGCTAATGTGAAGGGTTTCTCAATCACATAAATCTCAGGGTTATGATTGATTATGGTAGCATCGGTTATGGATGAAAATGTGGGTGAAGGGGATGAAGACTCAGTTTCATCTGTGTTTGGGACAGAATATACTGGCTTAGGGATATTGGTGGCGACACTACTTAATCCTCTAAGGTTGGCAGACCTAGGAGGGGTTTCAGTAGCTGTTTGGAAAGTGTTTGCTGATGGGGCAACACTGAATGATCTCCTTCTTGGCTCAGTGCTTCTAAAGGAAGAACTTATCGAGGGGTTTGAGGTTGACTGTATGTCGACTGATCTCCTATGGCGAAAGCTTATTGAAACTCTTCCATCTTGGAACTGGCTCACTCGACTAGGTTCCTCATTTTGAATTTTTTCAGGGGCAACTGCGTCTTCTAGGACCCATTTATCAAGAAGAGTTACCTCATTCCACCTAATTGGTCTGGGGACTACAGTGTTTGACCTGGCAATGTCCGTTTGGAAAAGGAGGGTTTCTCCTTTGGGACTATGTTTGAAGGCTTTGGTTGCAAAGGCTGAGACCATCGTCTTGTAATGGACTCTGTATACAAGGGCTAAAGGGATGGAGCCTAAAGCAATCTTGTAGTTGTGCGTTTTGATTTGCAAAGTCGAGCCATGGGTTATGTTTTGGTCTTTGAGAGACATGGTGAAATTTGGGAAACCGTTGAAATGGACTGGTCCATCGCACAGACTAGTCTCGACTGTCCCAAGGATGAATTCATGATAATTTAAAAGCCTAGCATCTCTAAGTACTAAGAGTACTGAGGTATCTGAGCCTTCTCGGGTTAGGGGTTTTATGCCCACTTGGAAGAGCCCTATATGGATGAAGTTATATTTGTCATTATGTTTTTTCAATGACTCTTGGTTCAAGAGTTTTATGGTTTGTGATGAGTTTTTTAGGGGAATGTCCCTTTCCTCAGTGGTTATGGTGTAATCAGTTTTTGAAAATATTTGTTGGAATTTTGAGTTTTTATAAATTTGTTTTGAAGCGATTCTTGAGATTTCCCAATCATCGATAGATTTATCAAAACATTCCAAATTGACCTCTTCTCTGTTGAGAACAGAATCATTATCGAAAGAGTTTTCAGAAGGACATGTACTCGAAGAGCTTGCTTTAAACCAATCCATATTAAAAAACAATAAACCTTCCAATCTCACAAATATTTATAAAGATATTCGAACAGCATATCAGTTCCTCACCTTTCAGTACACTAATCTATACCTAGACGAAATTTCTAGAGATCTATAGACCAATAGCTAAGTGGTTTGAAGATGATAATCTGAATCTATCCCCTAATCCCAGCTTCTCTCAAGATCAAAGATCTAGTACATACCTGGACGGATGGAAGAAGCCTCACACTGTGTTTCCCTGCAAAATCTAGTACATACCTTACCCAACTGCTGTTCCTGGATTTAACAATAATAGTAGACAGACAAACTCAATAAGACTCTCTTCGGATCTGAATCCTACCCCAACTGCTGTACCTAGACAAACGATAATGCACGAGGATAACTCTACTCCGAGTTACGCGGATAACCTCCATCTACTTAGACCATATCCTACACTTTTACTCCTCCTGGTTATACCCAAAAACTGCCCTAACCGTCGGGACTTACCACTGGGTTCAGTAGGCTTGGAGCACTGCACTTAAGGATTAGAATGTGTAGGATCCATTAGAGCTGCCGGATGGACATTAGAGCCTCTTACATTACTTCTTTACCTAGCATCAGTTCATTGTGGTTTTGGATCTAGACACTTAGAGAGACCTATGCTATGGCTGTGTATTACTACGTTTACCAGCTTCAGTTCATTGTATAGACATGCAACTAGACGCTTAAGGAAAGATCACAAGATGAGATACTACCAGCCATGAAGGCGGTCCTAGATGATATGACCTATACGAGCTACGGGATCTGAGAATCAAAACAAACTATACATCCTATCCCCACTTGGCTCTGATACCATTTGCACCCATGATCTCGACTGAGGGATAACCATAGAGTACTGAAAGAACAAGAATCTGATATAAGAGAATATCAACATAAATAGATTATCAACATGGAAGATTTATTCAGAAACTTAGCCCATGAAGGGCTTAAGGGAGTACATGATGCTTAAGAAGACAAGAAAACATTGAAGAAGAAAAAGAAAAGGGGAAGAGTCTGAACGAACTCAACCCATGCTTACACTGGAACTTACACACAGAATGGGAGATAAAAGATCCGGGTTATGGGAGCCAGATGTTTACATATGAGAAGAAGAGGAAGAGAGAGAGATTATTGTGGTGAATCGTGTCCGCCTTGATGCTGAAGGAAGGCCACTCTTATAAGCGATGGAAGATGCATTGTCGCTGTGCAGCTTTTACTGTGCACTCACATGCGGGGTACTGTCGAGATAGCGGAAAAACTGTAGCTACAGTGCCTTTTTTGTCGCAAATAGTGACAGATTGCTGCTTTATGTCGGGCACGCTCGCCGAAAGGTTTTTTGTTCGTTATGGTACCACTGGAGTAGTGGTGGGACGCTTCCGAAGATTGCGCTGGATGTGGGGCATAGCCTGTGAGCCGAAAGGTTTTTTGTCCGGTAATGATCCATGTGTCGAAACAGTGGGCGGATGCTCTCGGGTGCTGAGGCTAGCAATTAATTTGAAGATAGGTCACTACCATCGTCTTCCCTGTGGGATTCTGATGCTGACGAGGCAGTAGTGTTCAAATGTTTGAGTTCCAGGAGAACCTGGCTTAACCGTCCTATGTAATCCTCATCAGTTTTTGCTGTTGAAAGGAAGGAGGAAGCCCTGGCTTTGACCTGGAGGAAACTTTGGTGGTCCACCTGTGATGGTCTACTTTCAACTTAACCCACCATTTGCATTTGAAAATCCTGGTCAGTGCTTGCAAGCCTGTCTGTTGATCGGGCTTGTATTCGAAAATCCAGTTATGAACCCATGATAGTCCAAAGATTTGGTAGAATTGGAGAAGCACGGGAAAGATAGTCTGGTTCCCCTGAGGTTTGAATCTAGAAGCAAAGGTAGAGTATGCTTCATGAATTATGGGGGGCAGTATGTCTGGAATTGGACCCTAGAGTGACCACCAATGGGCAAACCAATAGGGGAATATGGCTGGTGTTTTTGAATGGAAAAAGATCAGCCAAGTGTGTCTGAATTCATGGTTTTGGTACAAAAATGCATTGTACTAAGCCTGTTGGTAATCCCAGTAGGAATACATGGCATTTTGTGGGAGATTGGACGAGAATCTGGCTTGAAATTTATGGATTTGGTATGGTTTTCCCTCATTCCATTCTTTTAGGAGGATGACTATCTGTATTTTGGCAGTAGAGTAGGATATGGTGTTTGAGGATCCAGGGACAAGGTGGTGTTTGAACTCAACTGAACCTGTTTCACTCAAGATTTTCTCATAGTATTCCCGGGTTTTTGAAATATCCATGGGCCGGAAACACCAATTTTCAGGAAACAATTTTGATGCTGCGAAGAAGGGGTTTTCATGGTAAAAACCTTCTTCCATAATCAAAACAGTTTGAAATAATGATTTTGGAAACCATGGTGTTGTTTTTGAAGAGCTGGTTTCCTTATATATACATATTCCACCGTGATATAAAATCCAATACCAACATCATCCTTTCACACAACTCATCTAGCAACCAAATCCAAACAACAATAATATAGCCATGGGGTCGCATTGCCTCGCGACAAGTTCTGACGGTACCGTGACCCCGCATATCTCGAAGTAATTATCTGCTCATTCACATATCAGATCTCATAAGCGGGGGCGGCCTATTAACGTCTGGCGGTAAGAGTTGACCTTCATTTATATTCTGCCGGTTCAGCGGCCAATCAGGCCCCTATTTGTATTCCGCTGGGTCCAGCGGCCGATCAAGTCCCTATTTATATTCTGCTGGGTTCAGCAGCCGATCGGGCCCCTGTTTATATTCTGCCAGGTCCAGCGGCCGATCAGGCCACTTTTATAATTCGTCGGGTCCAGCGGTTCCATGGCTATAGTCAAACAATCACAAGCATACTCAATATACACATCAACTATGTTCTGCAATCATTCAGCCACCATCACCTCTATAACCATACATACATATATATATATATATATATATTATCATTTTACGATGGAAGAAAGTACTCACAAAGACCCCTGAAAATGATAATTTAATGAGTCGAGCCTTCCGGGGGTATAGTCTCAGTCTCCTCAGCCCCTATTAAGTTACAAACATGGTTAGAAAATCAAATATAAATATGTATACATGTTTATGTATTTCCACTAAATCTGTCAATGTGTTACAAGCAATGAAATTGACCTTCATAAAGATTATTTCCACCCAAAATAGTAGACCAGCAAATGATCACACCGAAATAGAGGGATTCGAATCCATTTAACAATGTTTGAAGGCAGCACAATGATTGTTCTACCAAAATCTCCACTTCACCCATCACAATGACCTTAAGATTCCAAATACGAATTCTCACACGAATTTGCATGAGGTTAAGAGTTAGCTAATTTAATTCCATTGGGCTATTGAATAACATATTACAAAACGGTTTTTTTTTAAGGTGACAACAAGTAGAACATCGATGGAGAAAAAGTTTTCTAAGAAATGATTATAATATGGAGGATCTCACTTCCCACACCAAAAGACCCAATTTGATTTAAAACAAACAGATCCAGTGGAAGGAAAATGAATGGGACAACTTTTCCAAAAATACGCAAGCAAAAATTTCATCGAAAAAATTTCTCTAATTGAAATGGGAAGCCGTTTTATCGGCTGAAATATAAGGATTGACGAAGTATTATCAAGAACTAGGAGCAACAAATCCAGTAAGATGCACTTTTAAGAAAAATCGTCATTTGCATGCCGACATGGGTAGGACAAATCTCTAATCCTTGTCTTTTCTTTTTCCAAAGCTTTATCATAAGAAATTTTTTTTTTCTGGAACTTCAGAATAGCAAGAACTCAGGGCTGAACAGAGTAATAAGAGCCTCAAATATGGACTACACCATTACCACAGCTGAGAGAAACAGAGCAAACCAAGAGTATTCGGCATAATAACAAGCTCCAAATGTTCGAAGAGGATAGCAAGTAGTAGCATCAAGCAGCACAAATGATAAACTACTCAAAGAAGCATGCAATTAAGCACACAAACTCAACACAAGCCTAAATTTCGAAAATTATCAGCACATACCCAACTAATGGCAACCCTATATATCCTTCCTAGCAAGCTAAACCCAAAGCTCATTCACTCCCTTCTCCCCTTCTCTTTCTCACGCATGCTCTCTCTCTCTCTCTCTTTCTCTCTCTATTTATGTTCTTCTCTATTTCTCCTATGAATTTTCTTTCCAGTAGAAAACATAAAGGAATATAAAGGGAAGGAGGGGGTTCAGCAGTCAATGGCGGTGGGAAAAGGCAAAAGCTGCTGAGGAAAAGATCCTGGCCCCTTTCTACACTTATCTCTCTTTGCTTTTAATATACAAAATACTTCAGCCACAACAACCACAACATATAATATGCATTTAATATAAAAAATACTTCAGCCACAACTATAACATATAATGTGCATTTATGTTACGTAACCATGCCTGTGCATATATATATGTATATGTATATGTGCATATATGCATGTTTGGTAAACACTAGCCTCACAGTGCAAGTGAAAGTCAAGCAACATTGCATAAATCTGAAACTGTACAAGTGAAAGTCGATGCAATATTGCAACTTTGAGCGACAGTTGGAAGCTACTTTTTTATTATCGCTCCATTAATTGATCAAATCTGAAAGTTAATGTATTTGAACTGAAGCCGCAGCTAAGGAGAGAAGCAGTAGCGGGTCCTCGAGGAGGCCACAAGCAGTCCTAAAGCCACATGAGGTGAGAAGGAGGTGGACTAGAATAGAGCCGGAGGAGGTTGTGAGCAGCTCATGTGGCGTCGTGGTGTGAGGAGGAGGCCACGAGGAGGTGGTGGAGTCAAGAGTGGAGCTGGAGGAGGAAGGCATGAGCAGCTCACGAGGAGGTGGACAGAGCTAAATGGAGGAGCAGCTAACAAGAAGGTGGACAGCTTATGATGGGTTCACGAACCAAAACGGGATAAAGAAAGAAGGGTGGAGGGTAGAACCAACAAAACTCATTCGATAAGATGACTCGCCACGATTAAGAAAAGTCTGGTTGATTCGCCACGCTCAAGGATGAACGATAAGAATCGGGATTTTCGCCACTAAACAAGGAACTTGTTCATATAAGAAAAGATAGGAATACTCTAGGCAATTTCATTCAAATATTCATCAAATTCATCTTTTTTCATATCTCCTCCTAGCATATATATATATATAGGGAAGATACCTCCATTGACTCTAGAATAGGAAACTGACATCTAATATTCTCCTGATTACTTTCCTAAAATAGAGTAAGGAAAACAATCTAAAATAGGAAACTTAATACTACTGACTCAAGCTAATAATGAAAATAATATCTAATTAAGAGAAACGATATTCTTGCAATATAGGAATATTAATATCTAATGAAGCCAAATTCTTATTCCGGAGTCGTCTAGAATGCGTGTCTCGTCCCGAAAATTCGAATACATGTTGGGTTGCAATCTAAAGTACATCATCCCATCTCGATTGGAAAAAGACACGTCCTCGAGTGTGCACACCCGAATTTCAATCTCGTCGGGGCACGCGTGCGCGCGCCTATGCAACGTGGCTTGGGAGTGTCCACCTTCCCGGGGACGCGCGACGGACGCACGTGAGAAGAAGTCGCCACTTACTATTTTATGACCCGAAGGTCGAGGGTTGGTAAGTTACCCAGGTCTAGTGGTAAGGGGTACACCAAAATGCTAAGGCAATGGTCATACGGAACCGGAAATTTCGAATTCGGGGATTCTATTACGTGCGGGCCTATATCCCGCACGCCCTTTCGGTACTCTAGTTTGCTAGGCTTGCCATTTATTGTTTATTTACCGCCTGAGTTATGTTGCACTCTCCTTGCCTATGTTGACACCATAAAGTCGGCGAATCAATTGATTCGAATCAAGAATCCGAAAGGAAAGTAAGTTCGTGCATCGAAGAAACGGCTCGCTATCCTAGCTACGATTCGTTGAGCCGCGTTGGTCTATTCCCCGTGCGAGCCGAAACCAGGAAACATTAAATTTATTTGCCTTCAAGATAAACGAATCAACTCGATTAATTCTGCACTCAGACCTCTCGCTCACCAATCGGGGATCCTTACAAATGAATGTGCGAATAAAATTCCTTACAATGTACTCTCAAAGAAATACAAATTACAACTGAATGAATGAATCCCCGATCAGCTCACGTTGGGTCAATATTCCGCTCTGGCTCACCGTGTATTTTGAATGACCAATAAATAAATTAAAGCAACACGGGCTCAAAGAGCCGGGGTCCGGTCCGATCGGACCGTCGATGATAGAAGAATCGATTGATTCTCGCTGTAACCGTTGGACCGATCGAGCTCCCAGGTGATATCTAACCGCGATTCACACATTCGATCTAAGTCGCCTTCCACATAGGCTGTACTTCGAACGTAATGGTGACCAGAGGTTAGATCCCATTCCGCACTCGAGTTTCACGCATTCAGCGTGTGAGGGGCATTGGACCCCGTGTTCAGTGATTTGGGGCGTTGGACCCTGCGCAGTACGTAACCTACGGGTTCGGACCCGAACTGCAATAAACCAACAAAAGGAAATGGAAAACATAAGAAACTGATAAAAACTGATAAGAAAACACACAAAAACTGATAAATACAGATAGATACAGAGAAGTTGTGCGTTAAGCCGAATGTACGTGATTTAATAAGTTATTAACTGGGGTTGATTAGCAAATAATGTGCCTAACTTCAATGAGCAAAGAGAGGGGCTACGATACGGTTCTAGGCCAATTACATGTGTGAGTTTGTTTTAAGACTTTATTCTGTAAAATGTCACTGCAGTTTCACTGAATATGCCAAACTCGTATTTTGACTCTAGATTTGGAACCCAATATTCCACCTATCCATTATCTATTTTTTGATTAAGTCAAGTGCATAATTAATCTAGTTTCGTGTGTTTTATGACAGAAGTAACGACGTAGCCACCAAATCTACGATAAGAGGATAGAAACACTGAAAGTGGATGAAACGGGCAATGCGACTAGAACTCACATCCGAATGGGCTGCCCCCTTTTATCCATAGATCGAGGTGTTTCGGTCTTCTTAACGCCTAGGATATCGGCGAATCACGAAATGACAATTATGCCCTTAGACAATAAGATGTGTGAAGTGCATGCGTAAAATTGAGATTACATGATACGAAAAAGTCTAAAGAGGATTCGTATGTTTCGACTTGAGCCGCCTCAAATTGGGCCCGGACTCGAGTCGTAACCTACGAGTACTCCCTAGACATTGATTCTATCCGTGTCATGCGTCTCGATGTTTTGAAATTGTGGATTTTCAAAAAGGGCATTTTCGCCATTTGGTGATTCGTCGATGCGCTTACAAATTAATATTCAATTTGTCTGATTATTTAAGCCGAATGGTTTCCTTAATCGAATGATACGTCCCATTTCCCCGTTCGTGGAATTATTCAGTGATTATCACCTCGTGTCACATTCATTATGGATTTGATGGGTAATTATCCGGAACAAACATTCCTAACACGTCACTAACACGTAATTAATAATTAAACGAAAGGCGCAATTACGAACAATTCCAAGAATCGACTTTGAAATGATAAAAGGGGCCGACCTCAACTCGAAGAAGGTCACGGGGAATTCGGCCATTCCCTAGGGAAATGTGACCGAATGCTCCCTTTACCTTATTCGAATTCCGAATTGTCCCTCGTACCAATTCTAATCGCTCCTTGCATGCATCAAGTATTACACGTAAGAATAACACACATTTCGTGAAATCGATGCCGCCGTAATCTTGGGTGCGCAAACAAACACATAATGCAAACACAAACATTATATTTAAGGAAATCGATAAAACGGCGTCGATTCATACAATGACAATATACGTAAACGCGGGAAACAATTAATTTCGGAGTGAGAGAGGTATCCTTGGATCCGAATGACCCAAAGGAACTCTCGGCCGCCTCCCATGGGAATGACCGCGAATTTCCATGATTCATACGGATCAAGATGAACTCTTCCACCGCGATCTTAATTGTTTCCCACCATGTAACATATTATACACAATCAATGAACGTAAGAAAAGCATGGGACCTGATTAATTTCGAGGGAGAAGAGGCTCCCTTAGCCTCGGGTGAACCAAAGGAGCTCACGGGTCACTCCCTCGGGACTTTGCCGTGGGCTTCCATGGTTCAATCGCGTTATAGCGCCCTCTCCCACCTCGACTCCGGTCGTTTCCCATCATGGTACATGCATTCCTAGGAATGTGAACGTGATGAAGGAAGTAACTTGCATGAAATTGCATGGGATTACATGGAACCCTATAAAAAATCGAACTTGCATGGAACGTGCTCATTAACCGCCTTAACATCCCAAGACAAACAAAGATCAAAGACCTAACTTCTCTAAGTCGTAGAGGAGTTTTACCTAACCTTGGGATACGAGGAAAGAGTTGGAGAAGTGGTAAGGGAGTCGGAAGACTCGGTTGGACGTCGAGGGCAGTAGGTACCCGAGAGCAGCGACCGCGGCAACCGGAAGGAAAAGTGGTCGGCACGACAGCTCCGATCACGGCATCAAGCATGGTCAAGCTCCTCGGACTCCTAAGGGACAGATCTATATATTCGTGACAAGCCTCAAGTGTGCAAGAGCCTGGACAAGCCCGAAAACAGTGAGAAAATAACCGGTAAAACCCGCCGAAACCCAATAAAGAGAAAAGAGCGAAACCGATGTTGTGCGCGGATGAACGGCTCTCGGACCGTGACCGCCTCTTCACGGGGGAGAAGGAGGGTTGTGAGGAACCCTTTGAATGTGACGGCACGACTCGCAAAAGTCGCGGGAGGAAATGGCACGCGTGAGGGCTCGAATGCACCTGAAAACCCGTGTAGCCGCTGTTTCGGGTTACTTGCTGGAACGACATGTTGGAGGCCTCAAATGTTCAAACTAAGCTCGGAAATGGATTTGGGAAGTGGAAAACATGTGGGATATGAAGTTTGGTTGTGATTGGCTTCAGTCGAGATGGGTAGTCACCGGAAAACCGGGTGGTTTCCCGTCTGTTTTGGCTGGTTTCGACTTCGGTGTGAGTTGGATGATGGCTGGACGGTAATGAGGGGTTTGAGAGGATTCTATAGAGAAGTTGGCTTGAGAGAGAGTGGAGTTCAAGAAGTGATTAGATTAGTGAGGCTTAGGGTTTATAAAGGATGCCCTAATGGGGTGTTTAAGTGAAAATTAAGTGTGATTAGGGAGGGATCAATGAGGGGCCAACGGTAGTGGGTGATTAGGGAGGGGAAAATTTCATTGGGAGTGTGGGGGAAGCAAGAGAAGAGGTGATGGGAGGTGATGGATGGGAGAGATGTGTAAGAGGGTGTAAGAGATATTTGAATTGTGTGGTGGAGGGAAGGGAAGAAGAGTTGAGCCGCCGGCCATTGGGTTGAGCCGTGGCTTAGGGGTTGAGCCGTGGGCTCTTCTTGGCTCGGGGAAAAGCCGGGAGAAGCTCGAGGCTAGATTGGTTATGTGTTCGACTTCCGTGGTTCGTTCGAGTTGTGAATTATTGATACGCGTATGATCACGATCTAAATGAGCCTAATATTGACAAGCTTCTCATGCGGGATTATTCAGGTGTCCTGGGGCTCCAAAGTCAGTTTTGCTTCATTCGGGTATTCTGAGTGGAGTTAACCGTCTCTGTTGTCCAATTGTTCCTCCGTGCACCGTGTTGTTCGTCCTAGTGCACTTTTTGCCTCGTGTGGAATCATTGACCCGTTGCCCTCGACCGAAAATCAATAGCCGGAGGTGACCTAGGAATCCGCAAACGGGGTTTCCTCAATGTTTCCCGAATGTTCCGAGGTACTCGGAGACCGCTGTGGTCTTCGCTTGCCAAGAACGCGCCCCGAAGGTTTGTCGAGAGGTGTTCGTGACCACTAAAATGTTACTCGGGAGACCTAATTGACTTGTTTGGCCCGAGTCGAAATAATTTTCCTGGCCCTGGTGGTTATGGGGAGTGGGTGGTGCGAAGCACAAACGCCAACATTTCCCCGTTTGAACACCGAGCGCAAGATTGCGCGTGAAAGGGGGCCCTTTTTTCTGGGTCGGGATCCACTCAGGAGACCAAGATGGGCTCTGAAACATAGTCTGATTCATGTTACATGGTCCTGGTGACCCTCGGGTGCGTGCAGGTCTGTTTTCGGGTGCCGTTTATCCGTTCGTGGATCGGGCCTCCCGGGGGACCTGTTAGGAAAGGCGTCTGCGGATGTTGGAGATGCCCCGGCTTAAGCAGGAGGCTTCTGAAATGCGCTCAAAGGTGCCATTGGTCATTTTGGTACCAAGAGGGATTTTTAGAGTCTCATATTAGGTACCTTTTGACGCTCCAGTGATCCGATGATGAATAGTGCCACAGTACCGACCTCTGCTGTTTTCAAGGTTCGTTGTTTGTGTGTTCTTCCGATTGCCCCTCTGTGCCTTTATGGCGATCTCTGCCTTTTTCTATGGTCCCTGTTCTCGGGCTTGCGTGTTCGCCTCCGTCAGCCCAATTGTGAAAAGTGATCCGAGCTTTAGTCAGGCATCCTCTATTGAAGCCAGTGGACCAAAATGGGGTGCTGACAACTTGCCCCTCTTTGGTTGGATACTCGGTTAGAGGATGTAGCCAAAGACTATGAGAAGCATCCCTTTTGGTCCCGGCGATTGCCCCGACGTCTTTCCCTAAACGCTTGTTCTTTTGCTTTGGATGTTTGAGAGAAACCGTGCAAGTGCACGAACCGGTCACAAATAGCAACGGAGTTGAGAGGTGGGGATTTTGAAGCGGTAAGTGAGGGGTCGGAGCCTATGAAAGTTGTGAATTGCTAGGCCGAAACCCGTGGAAAGCAGAAAAGTGCTAGGCCAAAGCCCGTGGAAAGTAGTAAAGTGCTAAGCGGAAGCCCGTGGAAAGCAGTAAAATGCTAGGCTGAAGCCCGTGGAAAGCAGTAAGACGCTAGATTGAAACTCGTGGAAAGCAGTAAAGTGCTAGGCCAAAGCCCATGGAATGCAGGAAGACGCTAGGCTGAAACCCGTGGAAAACAGTAAAATGCGTGGAAAGCAGTAAGACGCTAGGCCGAAGCTCGTGGAAAGCAGTAAAGCGCTAAGCCGAAGCACGTGGAAAGCAGTAAAATGCTAAAATGTAGGGAGTGCAGGAGTGAGAATCCATGTTAGGCGGTAATCGTGGGGTGTTGGAAGAGGCGATTTGCTTGATGCCGAGTCGAGATCATGCTCGGGCGACGTAGGACGTCAATTGTCACGTGATGGGGAAGTCGCGAGGCGGCGACGTCGGGTGACCCTTAGAGGACCTCCCCCTGCTTGGTTTGAGATGCCCCTCAGGGTTTTGCGCCGTACCTGCGCGCAGAAGATTCAGTAGCTAACGGAGGATATCAATCACACGAAACCACTGAAATTGCAATGTGTATGAGAGATCTATGTAAAAATGTATTAGGGATTCCAATTGAGTGACCATTTGAGGGTGGCCGTGTCCCTAAAAAAGAAAGGCTTTTGGTGGAACGGGTATAACCCACGGAACGTATGCATAGGCAAAGGAGGAATCTTTTGGGATCCTCCAAATCAAGGATATGACGGTTCGACCCCATTTCGAGGTGAGTCTCGAGCCCGGAGAGTCGAAGAGAGTTTACTTGCGTCGAAGACTGCCAAACCACTACTTATTGTAGCTTCACGAGGAGTGCCGCTTTTTCTTTTGTGGCTAAGCCGACAATTCCCCCTAATTTTTACCTAGGTCGGGAAGCGAGTGACGGCCTAGCAGGGTATTCTGTTTTGACATTTCTCTCACGAAGCTCACCTTTTTCTACAATCATTCGACTTGGGGTCTGATCGCACCTCTCGATCCCCTTAATTTTTGCCTAGACCACCCTTTGCTGGTTTCTAGCCTAGCAAGGGTATGTTTTATGCTCTTCTTTTGCCATGGCTCCCCTTTACGGGATTCTAAGCCATGCCCCTCTTTCCCTAACTTTTGCCCAAGCCGCCTCAAGGAGGTTTTCAACCTAGCGGGAATTTATTTATTTTTCTCTCAAGAATGTTTCAGGGTGAGGAAGAATGACAGGAATAGACTCAAGTGTGATGAGCATTGGGAACGTTGCAATCGAACGGGTCCGAAGCTTGAATACTGAAGGACAAGTATTTTGTCTGTGACCCACAGTGGCGAGGAGGAGGAAGAAAATGTGAGGCGCTGAGGAGCGATCAAGGATAATACTTCTTAATAGCGTCGGCATTGACCGGGAGTGCGTTTTCCGTTCCGTTAATGTCGCTTAAGATAATTGCTCCTCCAGAGAAGGTCTCCCTGACAACGAAAGGCTCGTCGTATTTGTACGAGAACTTTCCTCAAGAATTGGGCACGATGTGTAGAACCTTCCGTAGGACAAGGTCGCCGAGCTTGAATTCGCTATGGCGGACCCTTGTATTGAATGCTCGAGCCATCCTTTGTTGATAACACTATCCATGGCATAGTGCTTTCAGTCTCCTCTCGTCGATGAGATTGAGCTGCTCGTAGCGCTGTTTTGCCCATTCTGCTTCTTCAAGTTTGGTCTCGGCAAGGATCCTCATGGAGGGGATTTCTACCTCAATTGGGAGGACTGCCTCCGTGCCGTAGACTAAAGATGACGCAGCGCGGATCACAGTTTCTCACGTCTAAATCTTAATTTAGACTCGAATGGAATAGAACACGACTAAACCCTAATGATATGCTGAAAAGAAAGAGTTATGGCAAACTCAAAGTATCATTCATCAATAGGTGTTTCTGAGATATATAGTTCTCCCTTCTAGTACATTGAGATGGACTATATATAGGCCTAAGAAAACGAAGAAACTAAAATAGGAAATTAGAATCTAGGCCCTTATTATGTAACTTCCTAAAACAAAACAAGTAATTATTCCAAAATGGAAACTTTAGACTCTTGACTCGAACTAAAATTGCAAGTAATATATAATTATAAATATATTTCTATCTAAATTAAATATACTACCTAATTAAGATAATAATATTCTCAATCTATGGATCAAGACATCTCATCTACCGCTTCCACATCATGAGAATATTTCCTTGATATATCCAAGATATGCTTCTTTGGGCTTGGGCTTGTTGAAACAGATATGGGTTGAAAATCCTCCGCGTCATTCTCCCCTACTTGTGAAAAGCTCGTCCTCGAGCTTTCGATGTGCTTCAAGTATTGTAGTCACCATGAAGTTGAATCACTCGTATGGATGAATCTTCATTCACCAAAGCTTCAAATTTCATATGTGGAAATGTTAATACCGATGACACCTTTGGGAACTTCTCTTCAAGATATAAATTCTTCACAATCAACATAGGCAACTCATGTGATTCTAGAGTTAACTCGTTCTTCACCTCAATATCATCTTCCTTTTTAGGACTCTCAACAATCTTGGAAACTTCCTTAATCTTCTCCTCCTAGCAGTCGATTGGCGTTGGTCTCTCGTCTTCCTTTTCGTTTCCATGGTTACTGTTTGGAATTTTCTCTTCCATCGCTGGATGAATATTTGCCTTATCACTAAGATTTACCTTAGCCCTTTCATGATGATGTTTGGCAAAATTAGCAAAATTTTCTCGAATTTTTGTTCTAATTTGTTCCTTGAATTGCAATTCGACCTTAAAAGCTAAGCTGCAAGCTTCAGATAAAGTCAAAATCACCTTGTTCCCCATTCTTTCTTATATGTCAGGATTTAGGCTTTCTAGATAACGCCTGGTTTTGATATCTTCACTTTCCACTAGTATAATGCATTCAGCCAAGTGAAGGAATTCCATGGTATACTCTTTAACCGTCCTAATTCCTTGAGAACTTTGCTGGTGCAATTGAAATAAGTACTCTTCATACTCCAATGAAAGAAATCTTGCCTTTAGAAATCTCTTCATACGCCTCCATGTAAAAACTAGATCTTTGCCATTTCGAACGCGATCTTGTTGCAATCTTTCCCACCAAGAAAAAGCTTTACCTCTTAAGCAATAAACCACCCGATCTACTCGGCTTCCGTTATCAGGGATATCATAGTAATAAAAGAAACAATCCACATCGGAAATCCACTCAAGAAAATCCTCGTCACTTACTCTTCCATCAAAAATAGGAATTCTTCTGGGATAGTTATCTCTAGGATCCCATTGAAATCTTCCGCTGTCGCAATAATTCACAACTTGATCGTATCCTCCATCCTGATATGGTCCAGCATCGACTTGGAGTGTATGATTGGTCGAAACGTGTCGAACAACAGGCTCTTCACGAGGAACAACTCGATATGCCCGACATCCGTCTTCCGCGTTGTGATCAGATTTAGGCAACTCCGGCTCTAATACCAACTGACGCAACGCAGATCACAGTTTCTCGGGCCTAAATCTGAATTTAGACTCGAAGGGAATAGAAAACGGCTAAACCCTAACAATATGCTGAAAAGAAAGAGTTATGACAAACTCAAAGTATTATTCATCAATAGGTGTTTCTGAGGTATATAGTTCTCCCTTCTAGTGCATTGAGATGGACTATATATAGGCCTAAGAAAACTAAAAAACTAAAATAGAAAATTAGAATCTAGACCTTTATTATGTAACTTCCTAAAACAAAATAAGTAATTATTCCAAAATGGAAACTTTAGACTCTTGACTCGAACTAAAATTGCAAGTAATATATAATTATAAATATATTTCTATCTAAATTAAATGTACTACCTAATTAAGATAATAATATTCCCAATCTATGGATCAAGACATCTCATCTTCCCCTTCCACATCACGAGAATATTTCATTGATATATCCAAGATATGCTTCTTTGGGCTTGGGCTTGTCGATACAGATATGGGCTGAAAATCCACCGCGTCAAAAGAATACGGGGTTGCTCCGGTCGAAGTACGTATGGACGTTCGGTATGCCAAGAGTGCATAAGGGAGCATCTCGTGCCAATCTTTGTAGTTCACCGTCATTTTTTCGATGATCCTCTTGACGTTCTTGTTCGCCACTTCCACTGCACCGTTCATTTGGGGACGATACGGCGTGGAGTTGTGATGTTGAATTTTGAATTGTGCACAGAGCTCGTCAATTATCTTATTGTTCATATTCTTGGCGTTGTTCGTGATGATTGTCGCGGGGACTCCGTAGCGAGCTCGGTATGATGTCACGCTTGATGAAACGTGCCACAACCTTTGCAGTGATCGAAGCGAGCGTGATGGCCTCGATCCACTTAGTAAAGTAGTCGATCGCCACTAGGATAAATAGATGCCCGTTGGATGCTTTGGGGTTAATAGGACCGATCACGTCGATGCCCTACATTGACAAAGGCCATGGGGCCGTCATTGGATGCAGCTCGTTGGGGGTGCTTTAATTTGACTCGCGTAGACCTGACACAAGTGACAGTGTCTGACATGTGTGCGCACCCGAATTTAATCTCGTCGGGGCACGCATGCACGAAGCCTATGCAACGCGGCTCGGGAGTGTCCACGTTCCCGGGGACGCGCAAGGGACGCACGTAAGAAGGAGTCACCACCTACTGTTTACGAACCGTAGGTCGAAGGCCGTTGAGTCGCCCGAGTCTAGGGGTACGGGGTACACCTAAATATTAAGGCAATGGTCATATGGAACCGAAAATTCCAAATCCGGGGGTTCTATTACGTGCGGGCCTATATCCCGCGCGCCCTTTCGGTACTCTAGTTTGCTAGATTTTCCGTTTTGTTTATTTACCGCGTGATTTAGGGTTGCACTAGACTCGCCCGTTTTAACACCGTAAAGTCAATGAATTGATCAAGTTGGGCCAAGAACCCAAAAGATGAGTAGGCTCGTGCGTCGAGGAATCGGTTCACTATCCTAACGTTTACAGTTTGTCAAACCACGGCGGTCGACTCCCTGTGTGAACCGAAACCGCGAGTATTCGGGCTTACTCGTCTCTAGGCATTAATAGACCAACTTGACCGGTTCAACAATCGGACCTCTCGCTTGCCGATCGGGGATCCTTACAAATGAATGAATAGATGTACAAATAAGATCCTCACAATGTACACTCGAATAATTATAGAATACAACTGAATAAAATAAATGGATCCCGATCGATTTGCAGTGGGGCCATTATTCTGCTCCGGCTCACCGTGTGTTTTGAATGACCGATAAATAAATTAAGGCACCGCGGGCTCAAAGAGCCGGGGGTCGGGTCCAATCAAACCGACGGTTTGTAGGAGAACCGATTAGTTCCCACTGTAACCGTTAGACCAATCGAGCTCCCGAGTGATATCTAAACACGTTTCACATATCCAATCCAAATTGCCTTCCACATAGGCCATATTTGGAGTGTGATGGTGACTCGAGGCTAGATCCCATTCCGCACTCGGGTTGCACGCGCTCAGTGGGTTAGGAGGCGTCGGACCTCGTGTTCGGTGATTTGGGGCGTTGGACCCCGTGCAACACATAACCTATGGGCTCGGACCCGAACCGCAACAAATCAGCAAAAGCAAATGAAAAACAGAAGAAAATTGATAAAACTGATGAAAAACAGACAATAACTGACAAATATAGGTAAATACAGACAAGTTGTATATTAAGTCGAATGTACGTGATTTAATCAGTTATTAGCCGGGGTTGATTAGCAAACAATGTATCTAACCTAGGCCAACAAAGAGGTGGGCTGAGATGTGGTTCTAGGCCAATTAAATGTGTGAATTTGTTTTAGAACTTTATTCTATGAGGTGTCACTGCGGTTTCACCGAATTCGCCAAACCCGTATTTTGACTCTAGATTGGAATCTAGCATTCCTCCGATCCATTATCTAATGTTTGATTAAGCCAAATGCATGATTAATCCAGTTTTTCGTGTTTTGCAATAGAAATAAAATGGTCGCCACCGAATCTACAATAAGGAGATGGAAACACCAAAAGTGGACGGAATGGGCCGTGCGAATGAAACTCGCACCCGAACGGGTCGCCTTTTTCCGTCCATAGATCGAGGTGTTTCCGACTCCCTAATGCCTAGGATATCGATGGATCGCGGAATGACGATTATGCCCTTGATCGGCAAAACGTGTGCGGTTCACATATAAATTAAAGATCGTGTGACACGAAGAGGTCTAAAAAGGACTCGCGCGTCTCGACTCGAGCCTCCTCAAATTGGGCCCGGACTCAAGTCATAGTACGTGAGTACTCACTAGACACGATTCTATTCGTGTTACACGTCTCGGTGCTTTGAAATTGTGAGCTTTTAAAGAAAAGGGCATTTCCGCCGTTCCGTGAACCATCGATGCGTTTACAAATTAATAATCAATTTATCCAATTATTTGGTCCGAGTGATTTAATTAATCGAATGACACGTCCCGTTTCTCCCATTTGTGAAATTATTCGGTGGTGGTGATCTTATATTATAGGTATTATGGATTTAATGGGTAATGGTCCAAAATCAATTTATCTATCATGAAACTAACACATGGCTAGCGATAAAACACGAACATAAGTGCACTCAATTCCAAGGAATGAGTCTGAAGCGACGAAAAAGACCATCCTAGATCCGGGAGGGGTCAAGGAGCACTCGGCCATCTTGCAAAGAACTAGGCCGAGAGGTCTCCTTGACTCGCCTTGGATCATGGGTGGTCTCCCACGTCGATTCGAGCGATTCCTTGCATGCATAATACGTCAAGCATGTTAATAACACATGTTTCGACGAAGATAAAAGGAAACCGACACCGCCAAGATCTCAAAACGCGAGCGAACACACAAACAAACACATACAATATATATATATATAAAGGAATCAATAAAACAGCGTCGATTCATGCAATGGTAAAACGTGAAAACACGGGAACCGTCCTATTTTGAAATGAAAGAGGCTTCCTTGGACCCGTGTGGTCCAAAGAAACTCTCGGCCGCATTCCCTCAAGAATGGCCGTGAGTTTCCATGGCTCACATGGGTCAAGACGGCCTCTTCGACCCCGATTTAAGTCTTTTCCCGTCATAATAACACATCACATGCAATAAACAACGGTAAAGACATGGGAAGCAACTAATTTCGGGGAAGGAGAGACCATTTTAGTCTCGGTGAATCAAAGGAACTCCGCGGCTCCCTCCTATGGGCTCTAACCGTGAGTTCCCATGGCTCTACCGGACCGTGTGGTCTCTTCTACCCCGACTTTAATCATTTTCGGCCGTGATGCATGTAATATAATGATGTATGTGCATGATGAATGACGTACATATGCACGGAAATGAATAAAAAATGAAACTTGCTTGTAATATAGTTATCAACCACCTTGTCATCCCACGACAAGCAAATATTGAAGACCTAACTCCTCTAAGTCGTAGAGACGTTATACCTAGCCTCGGTACACGAGGAAAGAGTCGGAGAAGTGGCAAAGGGAGTCGGGAGACTCGGTTGGAATGAACAGACCCGAATCGGTGCAGTCGGGTCGACTGGCAGACCCGACTGGCAGTCTGGCTTGTCGGGGCTGTACCGGTTGATCAGGATGGAATTTTCGTGCGGGGCCAGTTGCATTGGAATCCCAAGAGACCAAGTATCGCGTCTGCGGTGGTTTCGGGAGCAGAGCATGCGTAGATTTTTTGGAAATCAAAAACAAAGTCGGGTCAGTAAAAAAAAGACAGACCCAGTCTGGTCAAAACTGACCCGACTGGCACCCGATGAAGAAATGGCTCCACAGGAGGCTCCCGGTGGTCTTTTGATGCAAGGTTGGTGGCATTAGACTCATAACTGACTGAAGATCACGGTGATAGGTGGCTCGTAACGAGGTTCAACCTGAGCTGACCTGTATGTTCCTGTAAAGTTCGTGTTAGAAAAGAAAACCAAAGGAACAGACCCGACTGGGCTGTTTGGGTTGAAACGGCTGCAAAGGGGGCTCCGGGTGTTGTACCAAGCTGGCTCGAGTTCCTCCGACTCCTAAGGGACTGCTCTTGGTGTTCATGACCAGCTTGTGGCGTGCGCACGACTGATTTCAACCGGAAATGCAAAGAGAAACCGATAAAAAAAACTGTGAAAACCCGGTAAAGGAAAAGATTGGAAAAGGGCGGTCTTGCGCGGTTGAGCGGCTCTCGGCACGTGACCGCCTCGTCACGGGGGAGAGTGAGAGTCATGAGGAACCCTTAGAAAGTGATGGCACGACTCACCATGGTCGTGGGAAAGAATGGCGTCGAAGAAGCCCGGAATGCACCTGCGTAACCCGATTCTGCTCAACTCTGGAACTCGTGGCTGGAGGGTTCAAATGCAAAAACTAAGCTCAGAAATGGACTTAGGAGGTCGAAAACATGTGGGATATGAAGTCTGGTTGAGTTTGCTTAAATCGAGAGCGAAGAACTCGCCTAGAAACCGAGAAAACGCTTAAGGGACTGTTTCTGGACAGAGCTGGAACGAGGTGCTGGGAGCTTCAAATGAAAAATCTAAGGTCGGAAATGGACTTAAGAGGTCGAAAACATGTGGGATATGAAGTTTGGTTGAGTTTGCTTAAGTCGAGAGGGAAGAACTCGTGTAGAAACCGGGAAAACGCTTAAGGGACTGTTTCTGGACAGAGCTGGAACGAGGTGCTGGGAGCTTCAAATGAAAAATCTAAGGTCGGAAATGGACTTAGGAGCTCGAAAACATGTGGGATATGAAGTTTGGTTGAAGTCGGCTAAGGTTGGGTGGCGGTCGCCTGAAAACGGTTGAGATTTCGGGCAAAACGGCCTTGGAACCGGGCTGTGCTTTAGCTGTGCGATTTCTGGAAAATGCTGAAGTTTGAGAGGGTTTGGAGAGGGTTTCTTAGAGTGAGAAAGCTAGAGAGATGATGGAAGTTGAATTGTGATTGAGTTAATGACCCAAGAGGCTTATATAGGAAGGCTAATGATGCAAAATTAGTGAAATTAAGTGCGATTAGAGGGGGATTATGGGGCTGCCGAATTTTGAAGAGGGGTTAGGGAGGGGTTTGTATCACTTAGAGTGTAGGGGAAGTAAGGGAGAAGTGATGGGAAGTGATGGATGTGAGGATGTGTAAGAGATATTTGAAATGTGTGGAGGGGGGGAAGCTCTTGGGTTTGAGCCACCGAAATTGGGATTGAGCCGTGGCTTAGGGGAAGTTGAGCCGAAGCTTAGGGTTGAGCCGTGGCTGTGGGTTTTAGCCGTGGCTTGGAGGCATGGCTTGACTGAGCTGTGGGTCCCATTCGACTAGGAGAAAAGCTGGGAGAAGCTCGAGGCTCGATTGATCACGCGTCCGATCCCTGAGGTCCGATTAATTGATAGATTTGGAATGTTTGCACGAAGAGAATTTGAATGAACCTAATATCGCCATATGTCATGTGAACGAATATTCGGGTGACTCGGCACCTCGAGAGTCGGTTTTGTCCCGTTTGGACATCCAGAGTGGAGTTGACCATCCCCGTTCTCCAATTGCTCCTTTGTGCATTGTAGTGTTCGTCTCGGTGAGTTTTTTTGCCCTATGCGGAATCGTTGGCACGTCATCCCTGACCGAAGACCATTAGCCGGAGGTGACCTAGGGATCTGCGATCGGGGTTTTCTCAGTGTTTCCCGAATGTCCTGAGGTGTTTGAAGACCACTGTGGCTTCTGTTCGTCAGAAACATGCTTCGAAAACTTGCCGAGAGGCATTCGTGACCACTGAAATGTCACTCGAGAGGCCTGACTGATTTGCTTGGCCCGAGGCAAAATGATTTCCCTAATCCTAAGAGTCGTAGAGAATGAGTGGTGTGAAGCCCGGACGTCAACTTTCCACTGAATGAGCTGTGAGCGCTAGATCCCGTTCGAGTGGGGGCCCTTTTTCCAGATCGAGGTCCACTCGGGAGGCCAAATCGAGTTCCGAAGGGCCATCTAAAACTTGTTCCAGGGTCCAGGTGGTCCTTGGGTGAGTGCAGGCCCGTTTCCGGGTGCCGTTTACTTGTCCGTGGATCGGGCGCCCGGGAGCCCTATCAGGAAGGCATCTGTGAATGTTCGGGAGTGCCTCGGCTCAAGCAGGATGCTTCTGAAATGCGCCCGGATGTGCCGTTAGTCATTTTAGCACCAAGAGGGATTTTTTAGAGTCCCATATTGGATACCTTCTGATGCTTCGGTGATTCGGTGATAAATAGTGCCATAGTGCCAGCTTCTATTGCTTCGGGGCTCGTTGTTCATCTCCCCTTTTGATTGCCCTTCTGAGCCTTTTGGAGGACCTTGCTTCCCTTCTGTAGTCCATGCTCCCACGTCCGCGCGTTCACCTCCGATTGTTCGATCGTGAATAGTGTCCCGAGCTTTGGTTGGAAGTCCTCTATCGGGAGCCGGTGGGCCAAAATGGAGTGCTGACAGCTTGCCCCTCTTTGGTTGCATGCTCGATTAGAGGATGTAGCCAAAGATTATAAGAAGCACCCCATTTTGGGTCCGACGACTGCTCTAATACCGTTCCCCTACGGCTGCTCGTACCCTGCTTGGATGCATCGGGATATTGTGCCGGAAACAATAATTCACAGGTTGGGGGGAACCCAAAATAGGAATTTAAACCGGGATGGACCAGAAATAGGAATTTTAAACCGGGATGGACCCGAACAGGAATTTAAACCAGGATGTACCCGAAACATGAATTTTAAACCGGGATGGACACAAACAGGAATTTAAACCGGGATGGACCCGAACATGAATTTTAAGCCGGGATGGACCTGAAACAGGAATTTTAAACCGGGATGGACCCGAACAAGAATTTAAACCGGGGTGGACCCAAAGCATGAATTTTAAACCGGGATGGACCCGAACAGGAATTTTGAACCGGGATGGACCCGAAAACTAGTTTGGGAATTGCGCAAAGCGCCGCGTGACGTGTTTCGCTTGGCCTTGGGCCTGAATTGCATTATGTGCGACGACTGATAAAGATCTCCCATCGCTTGCCCTTCTTTGGACGTCGGTGGTTTGGTAGCATGGAGCATCCCTTGACGGTTTCCGACGTATCGATAGCACGACCCGTCGCGTGAGGCAAATATGAGTCCGTCAGGGAGAAGATGCCCCTTGGGGTTCCATGCGCATCTGCAAAGAAGAGCATAACTCTTCGTTAGTCATGTGGATAGTGGTGCGCGCTGAATGTACAGGGCTGATGCTGTCCCAAAGGTGTTGATCTGCTGTAGATTAGCGTTGCTGCCATTGTGCGCACTCGAATTTCATCTCGTCGGGGCACGCATGCGCGAAGCCTACGCAACGCGGCTCAGGAGTATCCACCTTCCCGTGGACGCACGACGGACGCACGTGAGAAGGAGTCGCCACTCACTGTTTACGACCCGTAGGTCGAGGGCCGTTGAGTCACCCGGGTCTAGGGGTACGACGTACACCTAAATACTAAGGCAATAGTCGTACGGAACCGGAAATTCCGAATTCGGGGGTTCTATTACGTGCGGGCTTATATCCCGCACGCCTTTTCGGTACTCTAGTTTGCTAGGCTTGCCTATTTACTGCGTGATTTAGGGTTGCACTTGACTCGCCCGTTTTGACACCGTAAAGTCGATGAATTGATCAAGTTGGGCCAATAATCCGAAAGATGAGTAGGCTTGTGCGTCGAGGAATCGGTTCACTATCTTAGCGTTACAGTTCATCGAACCGTGATGGTCGATTCCCTGCGCGAACCGCGACCATGAGTGTTCGAGCTTACTCATCTCTTGGTAACAATGGACCGATTTGACCGGTTCGACACTCGGACCTCTCGCTTGCCAATCGGGGATCCTTACAAATGAATGAGTGAATGTACAAATAAAATCCTCGCAATGTTCTCTCGAATAATTACAAAGTATAACTGAATAAGTAAATGGATCCCGATCGGTTTGCATTGGACCAATATTCCACTCCAGCTCTCTGTGTGTTTTGAATAACCGATAAATAAATTAAGGCAACGCGGGCTCGAAGAGTCGGGGGTCGGGTCCAATCGAACCGACGGTTTACAGGAGAATCGATTAGTTCCCATTGTAATCGTTGGACCGATCGAGTTTCCGGGTGATATCTAAACACGTTTCACACATCCAATCCAAATTGCCTTCCACATAGGCCACATTTGGAGTGTGATGGTGACTCGAGGCTAGATCCCATTCCGCATTCGGGTTGCACGCGCTCAGTGAGTTAGGAGGCGTTGGACCTCGTATTCGGTGATTTGGGGCATTGGGCCCCGTGCAACACGTAACCTATGGGCTCAGACCCGAACCGCAACAAATTAGCAAAAGCAAAGGGAAAACAGAAGAAAACTGATAAAACTGATGAAAAACAAACGACAATTGACAAATATAGGTAAATACAGATAAGTTATATATTAAGTCGAATGTACGTGACTTAATCAGTTATTAACCGAGGTTGATTAGCAAACAATGTATCTAACCTAAGCCAACAAAGAGGTGGGCTGGGATGTGGTTCTAGGCCAATTAAATGTGTGAATTTGTTTTAGAACTCTATTCTGTGAGGTGTCACTGCGGTTTCACCGAATTCGCCAAACCCGTATTTTGACTCTAGATTGGAATCTAGCATTCCGCCTATCCATTATCTAATGTTTGATTAAGCCAAATGCATGATTCATCCGGTTTTTCGTGTTTTGCAACAGAAATAAAATGCTCACCACCGAATCTACAATAGGGAGATAGAAACACCGAAAGTGAACGGAATGGGTCGTGCGAGTGAAACTCGCACCCGAACGGGTCGCCCTTTTCCGTCCATAGATCGAGGTGTTTCCAACTCCCTAATGCCTAGGACATCGGTGAATCACGGAATGACGATTATGCCCTTGATCGGTAAAACGTGTGTAGTTTACATATAAATTAAAGATCGTGTGACACGAAGAGGTCTAAAAAGGACTCGCGCGTCTCGACTCAAGCCGCCTCAAATTGGGTCTGGATTCGAGTCATAGTACGCGAGTACTTGCTAGACACCGATTCTATTCGTGTTACACGTCTCGGTGCTTTGAAATTGTGAGCTTTTAAAGAAAAGGGCATTTTCGCCGTTCCGTGAACCATCGATGAGCTTACAAATTAGCAATCAATTTATCCAATTATTTAGTCCAAATGATTTAATTGACCGAATGATACGTCCCGTTTCTCCCATTTGTGAATTTATTCGGTGGTAGTGATCTTATATCGAAGAATTATGGACTTGACGGATAATCTTCCAAAACTAACTCTCGTAGGAGGCGGCTAGCACATGATCAACGATAAAAACGCAAAATATGAATACACTCAATTCCAAGGGACGAATCCGAAGCAACGAAGGAGACCGTCCTAAACCTGGGAAGGGTCAAAGGGCACTCGGCTACCTCTCCAAGGGTTAGGCCGAGAGCTCTCCTTGACTCAACTTGGGTTATGGAGAGTCTCCTACGTCGATTCTAGCCGTACCTTGCATACATAATACATCGAGCACAATAATAACACATATTTCAGTGAAAATGGAAGGAAACCGACGCCGCCAAGATCTCGAAACACTACCGAACACACAAACGAACACTTACAATATATATGTATAAAGGAATCGATAAAATGGCGTCGATTCATGCAATGGTAAAATGTGAAAACACGGGAACCGATCTATTTCGAAATGAAAGAGGCTTCCTCGGACCCGTGTGGTCCAAAGAAACTCTTGGCCGCATTCCCTCAAGAATGGCCGTGAGTTTCCATGGCTCACATGGGTCAAGAAGGCCTCTTCGACCCCGATTTAAGTCTTTTCCCGTCATAATAACACATCACATGCAATAAACAACGGTAAAGACATGGGAAGCAACTAATTTCGGGGAAGGAGAGACCATTTTAGTCTCGGTGAATCAAAGGAACTCCGCGGCTCCCTCCCATGGGCTCTAACCGTGAGTTCCCATGGCTCTACCGGACCGTGTGGTCTCTTCTACCCCGACTTTAATCATTTCCGGCTGTGATGCATGTAATATAACTGTCAGCACCCCATTTTGGCCCACCGGCTTCCCACACGAGGATTTCCGACCGAGGCCCGGGACACTATTCATCACCCGGCAATCAGAGACAAGTAGGCGAGCATGGGGGTCATGAGCAATAGGAGAAGAGCTAGGTCACTGAGAAAAGCGGAGGAAAGCCATCAGAAGAATGAACGAACAAGGAATCCCCGAAACGACGGAGCTGACACTGTGGCACTATTCATCATCGAGTCACCGAAGCACCGAAAGGTGCCCAATATGGGACTCCAAAAATCCCTCTCAGTGCCAAAGTGACCAATGACACGTCCGAGCGCATTTCCGGGGCATCCTGCTTAAGCCGGGACACCCCGATCCCCCACGGACGCCTTTTCTGACAGAGCTCCCGGGGTTCGCCCCACTGACAAGCAAACGGCCCCTCAAAACGGGCTTACAGGCATCCAGGGACCACCAGGGCCGGGGAACAAGCTTCAGACAACCTTCCGGAACTCGACTCGGTCTCCCAAGCTACGTTTCAGTGGGCACGAACGTCTCCCGGCGAACCTTCGGGGCATTTCCACGGAAAACAGCGATCGCAACGATTTCCGGGCACCTCACAACGATCCCCGAGCACCTCAAGACATTCAGGGCACACTGAGAAAACCCCGGTCAAAGTCCCTAAGTCTTCCCGGGCCAACGGTCCCCGACCGAGGACGACTAGCCAACAATCACTCACGGGGCAAAAGGATCGCCAAAACAAATGCAAGGATGCACAAAGGTCAATCGTGGGTCGAGGGGCACTAAACTCCACTCCGAATGTCCAAACGAGGCAAAACCTACTCTCGATGCGTCGAGTCGCCCTAACATTCGTCCACACGACGGATGGCGATATTGGGCTCGTTCAAATTCTCGTAGTTCAAGCATTCCAAATCTTCAAATTAATTGGACATCGGAGGTCGGATGCAAGCTCAATCGGGTTTCAAGCATTTTCCGGCTTTTCTCTCAATCGAACGGGACCCACAGCTCAGCCAAGTCAAGCCACCAAGCCGCGAGCCGCGGCTCAAACCCTCAAGCCGCGGCTCAGCCGCAATAAGCCACGGCTTGCCCCTATGGCCGGCGGCTCAAGCTTCCCCCCACCACAAAATTCAAATCTTCTTACACCTCTTACACATCCATCACTTCCTCTTACACATCCATCACACCTATCACCCTCCTTTGCCTTCCCCTACACTCAACATGACATTTTCCCCTCATCAATGCCCCTCTAATTTCGGCAGCCCACTAATCCCCCCCCTAACTGCACTTAGCTTCTCTTAATCGGGCCATTAGCCTAGCCTATAAAGCCCCTTTCACCATTAAGCTTAATCACTTCTCCATTCTCCTTCTCTCTCAAGCCAATCTCTCTCCAAAAACCTCTCAAGCTCCAGCCCTCTCCCTCACTTCCGTTCAGCCCGTGTCATGGCCGAAACCGGCTAAAATCGCCGGAAAACCACCCGGTATTCCGGTAACCACCCGACCCGACTTAAGCCAAAAATCATCAAACTTCCTAGCCTACATATTTCCCACCCCCTAAGTCCATTTCCGGGCTTAGATTTTCAATTTGAGGCCTCCAACACCCCGTTCCAGCCGTGAGAACTTTCGGGTCCCGAGACTTCCCTAGTCGTGCACACCGAGCAAGCCACGTGCCATTTCTTCCCACGACTTCGGCGAGTCGTGCCATCACGTTCAAAGGGTTCCTCACAACCCTCACTCTCCCCCGTGAAGAGGTGGTCACGGTCCGAGGGCCGATCAACCGTGCACAACCGCCATTCACCCGTTTCTCTCAAACCGGGTTTTCCTCATTTTTACCGAGTTTTCTCTTACATTTTCGGGTTTGTTCAGGCCTTGGCACGCTCGGGTCTGCCCGTGCTCGTGTAGATCCGCCTCTTAGGAGTCCAACGAACCCGACCTCGCACCGTGCCGTGACCGGAGCAAGCGTGCCGACTTATTTTTCCCCGACTGGCCGCGGCTGTCTTCTACCCGGGTCACCCACCTCGTGCATCTCTTTTAACCCTAGCTTTTGCCTAGGTTGCCCCGAGGGGTTTTCGACCTAGCGGGCTCGATTCTTTTGCCTCTCGAGTTTGCAAGGGGGAAGGGTTCGAATGATTCGACCTTCGAGTGCATTACGTTCTGTCTCCGTCGAGGAGTTGCGTCTACTGCTCCCCCTTTTTGTCGGGGTTTGTTGATTTCTTCTTCGAATTGGCGGTGCTGGAGTTTTATATCTCGGCGGTGCCTTGTTTTGTTCATTGGCGGGTTTTTCCCGCGTCTTTTCTCTCTCTCTTCATTGGCGAGTTTTTCTCGCTTCTTTTCGCTTTGTTTTTTTTTTCTTGCAGCTGGGTCTGTATTGTGTACCGTGTATTTGTTTGAAACTCCTCAACTTTGCATCACCGAGGCCGCTTTTGTTTGCTTTGGCCCATGGAGACTTGATGTATTTCGTTGTCCTAGCCCAATTTTGTGAGGGCTGGTTTTCTTAAAAGTCTGATTCTTGTGCACTCGAAAGCCGAACTTCGCGTCTTTTGTCCTTGCATGCTTTACAAGTCCTTTCCCCTATTGTCTAAAAAGAAAACAAAATTGCCCCAGGAGTGTGGGTAACCAAGGTTGCTTCGCGTGAATATTGGATGGGGATGCCCCGGTCTTTGTGATCTGTGCCGGGCATCATGTGCGATCGCCGCTCCCGATCGTGCATTGTCGCTCCCGTGGAGGGTGCCCCTTAGATGATAGGCACTCTTGAAGCCGAATGTGTCCTGCCCCGGGACTTGTCGTTGCATGTTGTCGGTGATGGGTCTTTATAGTGGGGAAGGCCCAATTTGCCCCGGGGTATTGCTCGATCTCGGTGGAGACGCGTGCGTCGAGGTTGAACGGTTTATTCGATTGTCTCTATCTTCGGCTTCGTGGGGGGTACATATTCGTCGGAAACCTCCCTCGTCGAAATATGAGGAAAGGGTCCGAGAGGAATTCTTAGGGAGATGTGAACCTGTGTATCGTTCTTTGCTTGTGACCGGCGTGTCCCTGTGAGAGATGACAAAGAAGATGATGCATTAGGTGATTGATCGGTGGAATATGCGGTAAGAAATGTGGAATGGACCCATAGGAAAATCCCCTTATCCAACGTGCGACCCATGGGGTGCCGCGCATGGGGGACACTCAATTCCGAGATCTAGTCATTGCCATCCTAGAGTGGGCAGACCGTGGCTAGGGGCCACATAGGTGTACTTTCCCCGATTGGGAGTTGGCATGCGCAGCCGTCCTAGGGAAGGCTCGAGGAGCCGGATCCCATGAGGACAGACGAATCGAACAATTCCGATAGAACCAACAGGGCGTCTTCGGGGCTGTCCTAGTGCGCCCGTGAAGGGTTCGTTCATGTCGGGAGCTTGTTTGGGAATGCATATAAATAAATGTAAAAGAGAGTTTAGGGAAAAGTGCATGTTGCCCCAGTGGCTGGTTGATGGCCACAGCAGAGGGTGGGCAGGGATCATTCTCCGGTCGGAGATGTGACCGTGCTAGTGACTTTCGCAGCGGGTGGGCAGGTATCATTCTCCGGTCGGAGATGTGACCGTGCTAGTGACTTTCACAGCGGGTGGGCAGGGCCATGCTCTGTTCGTCGAAGCTGTTGCCCGTGATCTTTTGTGGAGGGAGGGTTGGGATTCGGTGTTGAAGTTCTAAGGTGCTGGACGGGAAGTGCTCATTGTCCTGATTGTGGTCGTTCAAGGTTCAAATTGCCTTCTTGTCAGTTATTTCCTGCAATGGGAAGAGGAAAAGCAATGCAGGAACAAGAACTATTCGTAATTTGAATGCAACTGCGTAGGGGAGCGAACTGGCCTGGTAGGCGTCATGCAAGCACACTGAAAGATATGCACAAGGTGTGTCGAGGGTGCGTGCATGGGCAAGGTAGGGATGTGCTCACACGACGCGGAAAGGGCACGCTCAGTTGTGCTGATGGAAGCACTTATAGCATGGAGGGACGTGTGCTCAACCATGCAATGACATAATTGATTGCGCAGGATCAATAGGGAGTTAGTGTTGCTTGGATGGTTGGCCCTTGAGCTACTGATCGTCTCGCCGTGGAGGAAGGCTGAGGACCATGAGAGGTCCACCTACAAAGGCAATCACAACTTTATCTACCGTGTGGTAGTGTTAATTGTCGTGTAAAACAGTAAATGGATAGGATGCATGCAATGCGTGAGTTTTCAAAAGCTAATGTTGTCGTTCATATTGACTCAAAAGGTTCAAAGTACAATGCAAATTTTGTAAAATAGAGCCTTAAGCTGATTTGCCACCACACTCGGGATTTGAGCGAGCGCGGCCTCGGAAAGCACCGGGTCTAGGTGAGGGCCTTGTGGAGACATCTATCCTAAAGTGCATGTGCGGGCCTTCATGAGGCCCTTTCCTATACCTCTCCAGTGCGGCGTTCGCTCAAACGAGCTCCTGATCGTATCTCTGTAGCTTGTCGCGGGTTTGGGAGAGCTCCCTCCAAGTTGTGGCTGGCCGGCGAGTTCTTCATCTCTCAGCAACCTCTCGGTAATCAAAACTAGTGTTGGTGAGGTCGATCATGATGTCCCAGAGTATACGCCATCCGCATTTCGTGGCGGGTCGGTGAGGTTCTTGTGTGCTGGTGGACTCTATCGAGGTGCGGGCAGGAGGCCGAGCGAGGCGTCCCGTACCAAGACGATAAGAAAATCTGCTTAGGACTTGTCAACGTGAACGACATCCTAGTGTGTTTTGAAAACTGCATGATACATATGTGCAGTGAAAAGTAAATGCCCACGGCTTAGTACAAATTACAAGGTACATCGCTCTTGAAATAGAAAAGACTCAAGTGGTACGCAGGCCGACTCGATGGACTGTTGTCGGCGTCGGGTTGAAGGTTTGCATGGAGGCATAGCACGATGCATGGTTCGGTGCTACAGGGACCGTGCTATCTATGAATGGGGGCTCCCGACTCAAGGGTGTGAATTCCTTGAAATCGAGCGAGGATCTTTGGGGGCCGGTTCGGTGGCATAGCCGACTCGATCCATTCCCTTACTCGGAACCTCTGACTAACCTAGTTTCCTGTGCGCACCCGAATTTAATCTCGTCAGGGCACGCATGCGCGAAGCCTATGCAACACGGCTCGGGAGTGTCCACCTTCCCGGGGACGCGCAACGGACGCACGTGAGAAGGAGTCGCCACTTACTGTTTACGACCCGTAGGTCGAGGGCCGTTGAGTCGCCCGGGTCTAGGGGTACGGGGTACACCTAAATACTAAGGCAATGGTCATATGGAACCGAAAATTCGGGATTCGGGGGTTCTATTACGTGCGGGCCTATATCCCGCACGCCCTTTCGGTACTCTAGTTTGCTAAGCTTGCCATTTTGTATATTTACCGCGTGATTTTGCACTTGACTCGCCCGTTTTGACACCGTAAAGTTGATGAATTGATCAAGTTGGGCCAAGAACCCAAAAGATGAGTAGGCTCGTGCGTCAAGGAATCGGTTCACTATCCTAACGTTTACAGTTTGTCAAACCACGACGGTTGACTCCCTGTGTGAACCGAAACCGCGAGTATTCGGGCTTACTCGTCTCTAGGCATTAATAGACCAACTTGACCGGTTCAACACTCGGACCTCTCGCTTGCCGATCGGGGATCCTTACAAATGAATGAATAGATGTACAAATAAGATCCTCACAATGTACACTCGAATAATTACATAATACAACTGAATAAAGTAATTGGATACCGATCGGTTTGCATTGGGCCAATATTCCGCTCCGACTCACCGTGTGTTTTGAATGACCGATAAATAAATTAAGGCAACGCGGGCTCAAAGAGCCGGGGGTCGGGTCCAATCGAACCGACGGTTTGTAGGAGAACCGATTAGTTCCCACTGTAACCGTTAGACCGATCGAGCTCCCGGGTGATATCTAAACATGTTTCACACATCCAATCCAAATTGCCTTTCACATAGGCCATATTTGGAGTGTGATGGTGACTCGAGGCTAGATCCCATTCCGCACTCGGGTTGTATGCGCTCAGTGAGTTAGGAGGCGTCGAACCTCGTGTTCGGTGATTTGGGGCGTTGGACCCCGTGCAACACATAACCTATGGGCTCGGACCCGAACCGCAACAAATCAGCAAAAGCAAATGGAAAACAGAAGAAAACTGATAAAACTGATGAAAAACAGACAATAACTGACAAATATAGGTAAATACAAACAAGTTGTATATTAAGTCGAATGTACGTGATTTAATCAGTTATTAACCGGGGTTGATTAGCAAACAATGTATCTAACCTAGGCCAACAAAGAGGTGGGCTGGGATGTGGTTCTAGGCCAATTAAATGTGTGAATTTGTTTTAGAACTCTATTCTATGAGGTGTCACTGCGATTTCACCGAATTCGCCAAACCCGTATTTTGACTTTAGATTGGAATCTAGCATTCCGCCTATCCATTATCTAATGTTTGATTAAGCCAAAGGCATGATTAATCCAGTTTTTCGTGTTTTGCAACAGAAATAAAATGGTCGCCACCGAATCTACAATAGGGAGATGGAAACACCAAAAGTGGACGGAATATGCCGTGCGAATGAAACTCGCACCCGAACGGGTCGCCTTTTTCCGTCCATAGATCGAGATGTTTCCGACTCCTTAATGCCTAGGATATCGGTGGATCACGGGATGACGATGTGAGAGTGACATTTTTATATCAAATAGCATACATATACTTACATGCTCATATATATATATATATATATATATATATATATTATAATCAAGTTAGTGGGGCAAAAATAAAAATAAAATAAAATAAAAAGAAAGGGAAGCAGGGACCCCACGTGGCTCTCATCTCTCCCCCAAGCTTCTTCCACCGCCTTAGTATCCATTTATTTATTTTTTCCCTTTCTTCTCTGTTCGGTTTCACTGAAGAGGAACAACGGAGAAAAAGAAACGGAGCAAGAGACAAACACAGAGAGGGAGAGCTCTGTCCGTGAGAAAACAAGAGGGCAGGAGAAAGGGAACGAGAACTCGACCGAGAAAGCTCAAGGATGCAACTTACGAAGAAGAGTGACGAGGGAAGTCAAGAGGGCGATGAGGATAGGGAATGCGGGAGTGTAATGGAGACCAGGAGAACGACTTAAGAGGGAGTTGAGCTCAAAATCGAAATTTTTCATCCATGGCGTTCAGGTTGGTATTGCTGGAATTGTTTTGATTTGATGCTTTTTATGAGGTTTCTTTTATGAAACAAAATAAGCCAGTTGAGTTGCAAATTTGAAATAGGTATATTCATGGACCAACTTAATGTTTCTGCATGTTGGTGGACTCCGTTAGGTACTACACTAATGGATATATTTATCTAAATTCTAGAATCAACCTTGACCTTAGAGCTTGTTAGGCAAAGGATTTTGGTTGGGAAGAAAGCTTGGTTGAAGCTCGTTAATGGCAGATTGATGTGTAGATGTTATTAGTTCAAAAATTTGATATGGTTACACTCCTCTGATCATTTGAATGGTGTGGCTTTTTACGGAATTGGATTTCATTATACGATTCGAAAGTTATCGCAATTTCAAATTCTGAAAATCATAATGAAACGTCAACTTCGACCGGCATTTTTGAACTGAATTCTTCATGTTTTGGCATGCCGTTTGTTTCTAAAACGTAGCCCACATTGTAAGCTTTCCATAGACTCCAAGATTGTGGTATTCGGAGTTATATAGAGAGAGAGCCGAACTTCCGAAGTTGGGCCATCGCACAGCCCGGGTCTGTTCCGTACAGCTCGAACCAACAACTTCAGGAGGCTCATTAGGCTCGCTCGGACATCAGATTCGTGTCTGAATATACTATTTTATATAATTTTTTGGGATTTTTTTGAAATAGCAATACTATTGTCATATTTTCCGTAATGAGTGGGTTTATCGATTTTTCTTTCCTCGAGTCCAAAACTGACCACTTTCATGTTCTTTAAGCTCGATTTTCCTTGTTGGTCATATCTGATTTTGGTGTTTGTTAAGTCGATTTCTGTCTTCTCAAGTTAGAGATGTTATTTTTCGAACGTTTGGACTAATAATTTACATTTTGGTTGATTAAATCTCGCTTAATTGAGTCAAATGCGTGTTAACAAGTGATGTTGATTGCATATATCCACACATGGAGTGAAGTAGTTATTTATATCACGATATGTATTGGTTTGCTTTAAGTGACCAGTTTAGCTTAATATGGTCCATGTTTCTTTGATAAAGAAAGGTGAATAGAGCAGGGCAAGTGAAGAGTGTAACGGGCTCGAGGTAGGAAGCCATTCGGGGGATGAGTTATAATATTCTTCTTGATTGAGCTTCATTTATTTGATTATGCCCGTACTATGGAATATGAAATAACGGATTAGTTGGATGAATAAATTAGAGAAATCGATGAATTAGGTTAGACTGGCTCATTTAAATGTTTAGTGCACTAAGCTAGGACAAGTCAATGGTGTTGAAAATATACTTATATTTACCCAGTTCTTGTTGATTTAGTAGTTGTACTGAGAGTTGATATTCCATTAAAAGTTGTTCGTATGTGCTTTACTGAATTGTGAGATGGAAGTAATGGAAGTGTGAAGAGCTAGATATCCACGAGTTGGCGAGGCTAGTAGAGGATGATCTGCTATCGTTTTTCTCCTTGTATTTGGATGTGGTCACTAAATCCATTGTACGTATTTTTGGATTATCAACATTCTAAGTTAGTAACTAGTTTATATAGGTTATCTAAGGTGGATAAATCGTAAATTATGAAATATGCATAGAAAATTTCTAAGAGGAGGATTCTTTATATGGGAAGTTTAACGACTGATGCTATTGGTGCATTCTATTTTAGATTTATTCGATCCTTTAAGGCCACTGTGGTGTGATTTGGTATGAGGATCAGTGGAGGAAATGATTTATGAGATATAAGGTATTTTCTAAACTATGCTTATGATTGATAGGGGTTGAGGACACCAATATTGTCCATCCTGAAGGCCAAGTTTGATGAACTATTTTGGGTGTTTGGTGAGTACTTTATTCCATTGTGAAATTATAATATATATATATATATATATATTATGTGAGTATTCTATTTCCTTGTAAAATGATGTATTATAGTTATATAAATTATTTAAGAAAAGTGTTGTGATAGTTAGAGATTGAGAAATCAGTCTGCTTATGTTGTGTGAATGGATTTGAGAGATATTGCATTTTTTGTTTCATTTTGATTTGAGATATGCAGTGTGATTGTGTAATCTGATTGTGTATGAGAGATATGATGATAACATGCTGCCATTGTAATGTGATTGAAATTGTGCTTGTGTATGATGATGTATGAGGTGAGGTGGCATGATTGCAATTGATTATGCTTGTATTGTTTAAATATAGCCATGGCACCGCTGGACCCGGCGGAATATAAATAGGGGCTAGATCGGCCGCTGGACCGGGCGGAATATAAAAATAGGCCAGATCGGCCTCTGGACCCGTCGGAATATAAAATGGGCCAGATCGGCCGCTGGACCCAGCGGAATATAAAAATAGGCCAGATTGGCCGCGGGACCCAGCAGAATACAAATAGGGCCTGTTCGGCCGTCGGACCCGGCGGAATATAAATGGGGGCATGATCGGCCGCTGGACCCGGCGGAATATAAATAGGGGCCTGATCGGTCGCTGGACCCGACGGAATAGAAAAAGGGGCCTGGTAGGCCGCTGGACCTGGCGGAATACAAATTGAGGTCAACTCTTCCCGCCATAGGTTAATGGGTGGCCCCCGCTTATGAGATGTGGATATTGGAAGTTGAGAATGGTATGAGCGAGATGTGCGGGGTCACGGTACCGTCATAACTCTGTTGCGAGGAAATGCAACCCAATGGCTATATAGATTTGGTTGTGTTGTATATTGTTTGTTTGGTTGGATTGCTGTAAATGT